>NW_018164739.1:4524295-4561853 GCF_001263595.1 Phalaenopsis equestris | reverse complement strand
ACCCCCCCCCCCCCCCCCCCCTTTTCCTGCAGCCAGTCCACCCACCTGCTATGGGTTATTGTCTAGCCGCCCCTCTCTACACCGCAAGTGCCTCTAGCATTTGATACTTGCTAGCTAACCACACCCACATCTCCTACCTGTTGTCGTCAACCCTTTTTGCCACCCTGATTCCTCTCGTTTCCACTCATCCAACTGCAACCCACTCGTACCGTCTCCTACCCAGGGTGTCTTCGGTATTGGTGCTGCAATTTTTTTTTTTTTGTTTTTAAAAGTTTTTGTTGTATTCCTTTTGAATTTTAGCAATCATATTTTCATTTCTATTATAGTTTGGGATAACTCTGATATCAATTAGTATCATAGACAACCTAATCCTACTTCTATCCTAGGTTTCCTAGCCATCCGCCTCTATCCAAGCCACATCCACCAAAAAGTTTCCATCATATCCTCAAATACCTCTTCCAATTCCCAAACACTAGCCATATACCACCAAGGAGACATAAGCCAAAGCCTACCAGGGAAGAAATATAATGAGAGATCCGTTTACTACAACAGAGGCTCAGCGAGATTGATGACAGGACTTGAAGGGAAATTACCCTCGATCGTCATAGAGAGAGTCGAAGAAGATAAAAGGATGAGAATTAGAACCCCTTCCATAGGGAGGACTTCAATGATGAGGTGGACATGCCCCGTTATTTCAAATTCAGTATCAGTGGAGGTCAAGAGAGGAGGCAACAAATGGAGTACACAGAGATTTCATAATAAAGGTGGACCTACCAGAATTTGATGGAGGTATGGATCCCGGCGATTTCATCGAATAACTACAAATCAATTGAGAGAATCTTCATGAAGAAGTATCAAAGAATAAAAGGGTTAAACTTGCAGCCATCAAGTTGAAAAAGAGTATCTCCCTGTGGTGGAAAAATTTGCATAAGCAAAGAAAGAGAGAGGAGAGTGAAAAAATTATCAAGTGAAGAAGGTGAGGAAGGGAATGCATGGAAAATACCTACCGCCTCATTACTGTTTGGTTATGTTTCGGTGACCCCGCTACTTGCAGTAGAGAGACTGGTCAGTGGAGTTCATGACAAAATTTAACCAGTTGCAGATAAAGTGTGAGTTGGTAAAACCAGATGAACAAACCATAGATCAATATCTGGGAGGCTTGAAGCCAGCTATCAACAACATTGTGCAGCAGCAACCTTAATGGTCATTGAGGAATGTCCAGACCTTAGCATTAAAGGGGGAGAGACAACACAAACAAAGCGGACAATCACCACCAGTCAGACAACCACATGCAGTTGGAGACATAAGTAGAAGCACGCCTAGGGAGTTGAGTAGACTGGTCGGGATAATGACAAAGTAAGAAGTCTGAGAAGAGTAACACGCCCACTAGAGCCCCAGCTAAAAAATGCTTCAGATGTCATGAATTTGGGCACATCACTTCCAATTGCCTGACAAGCCGAGTTGTATCTTTTACTGAATTGGGTGTAGTGGAGGAAGTTAGCGATGAAGAGGCGGCTGAAGAAAAGGGTGAGGTGTACTATCTTTAACCAGATGAGGGTGAGATCTGACTGGTCTTACATACTAAGGATATAGGAAGCCACAATAGCTTTGTCGCAATACACCCGTTGCATAGTGAACGGAAGGGTAAGCAGGAGCAGCAAGAATGTGGCGTCTACACAGATGGTGGAGAAATTGAGCCTCATGACTCAGACGCATTCTCAATTGTCTTCTCTGACATGATTGAAGGAGAACAGGGTTAGCATTGATAGAAGATGCCTAATAGAGTTTTTTATTAGAAACCAGCTGCAGGATCAGGTGTGACACGATGTGGTGCTCATAAATATCTATCACCTTTTATTGGATAAATTGTGGCAATTTGACCGTAGGGCGTAGCATGATGGGTTCAAGAACACTTAGCCTTTCACCAATGATAGTAAGCGCATCATCCTTCTACCTTATGCGGAGGTGCCCTTACCAACAGAGAAGTGTCGGTAAGATCAATTTTGGTGATGATGAATGATAGGACTGAAATGTCGATTCCATGCATGGGACAGTCACGAAAAAAAGCTTTTTAGAACATCACAATTGATACCTTACTTCCATTGCCACCACCGTTCGAGGAGGATCATGTTACCCTTACTTCAGAACAAGTTGAGTCAATCTTGGGTTATTTTAGGATAATTCAGCATAATATATGTGAGAGGAAGTCCCAATTTAGTTCAGTAGTGTATCCTCATAAGGGTGGATCAATATGGATGAATGCTTGCAAGCGGAGAACTCCTCTGATGTTTTGGGAGACAGTGCAACCGACAGTGGGATCCAGGTGTTGCTAGAGCCGCAGTCGAAAATCATTCAACCCCGAGAGATTACAACCACTTTGTCACCGTCAACGTGCAGCCAAAAGCTTTGATGAAGGAGATCGAAGTTCCCCCAACCTTAGGGCACTCACGTGGGCTCCCTGGGGGCTGAACCGGCTGGAGAGCACTGAACTAGTTCAATGAAGTAACTGCAAGGGCCGACCGATCCATGTTATGGGCTAGGTGTGCCGCCCAAGGAGAGGGGTCTCCCCCTCCTAATTATCTACTATATATAAATGTTATTTTTTGTTTTTGGGTTAGTTTTGCTTAAGATTTCTGCCAGGACAGCCACTGACATCTTGTTTTCCTCTTCAAGGGTTGTATCTGACGAAGAGAAAGTGCTTCAATTGTAACTCGTCCTAAGATGGTGTTTATCCTTTCCTTTATTGCTTGTTGCAGCCAACTCCACCCTACCTTTCTTGCTGCTTCTGCAAGCCACCCACTCTTCTTGTTTCCTATCGCCAGCCCCCAAATCCTTTCCCACTTCTTGTCGCTAAACCCCACAAGTCTTGTTTCCTGCCACCAACCCAAATCATTCCCGGTTTACTGCTGCCAATCCCACTCCGACTCATTTCTTGCAGCCAGTCCACCCACTTGCTGCAAGCTACTGTCCATTCGACCCTTCCTACACTGCAAATGCCTCCAACCACATGATACCTACCATCTAGCCACACCCCCACCTCGTACTTGCTATTGTCAAACCTCCTTACCACCTCGACTCCCCCGTTTCCACCAATCTAGTTTCAACCCACTCCTACCGTCTTTGTCCTAGGGTGTCTTCCGTATCGGTGTTGCTACTTTTTTTATTGTCAAGAGTTTTTGTTGTAACCCTTTTGAATTTCAGCAATAATATTTTCATTTCTATTGTGGTTTGGGATAACTCTGGTATCATGTTCATTTACATATTGAACATGTACTCATTGACTACTACTACTAGTGAAATTTTTTTATTTTAAATAGATTACTTGCCTTACACAGGTGATCTTACCATTAAAGAAGGAAGACTGTTCAAATGTTTCTTTTACATTTAAGTTCCTGACATTTATTCTTTATGTATTGTCTGCCTAGAAATTTCTGCCACGACCTCCCTCAAAAGACAAATGAGAGAGTTTTATGTGAAGTTTTGAGTCAAAATTTCAAAAGATAAATGAAACAGTAGCTAAGAAACAAACCAGATATTCCACTCTTATTTTGTGAGGACTTTTTGATATGGGGTTCTAAATTTTTCATAGGCGTGAATGGTTAATTACTCATCCTGATAATAAGATATCACTTGCGATTAAGGTTGATCATTAGAGTACTAATTACTCAATGTATAATAGCAACATCAATTAAATTTTTGGATTGTAGAAATTTATTACTTTAAGCTTATAAGCGAATTGGAACGATGACGAAATAGATCAAGATCCAATGGTTTCGTCAAAGGAGTTAATCGGCCCGACCTAATTGTTCAAAGTAATTGATCGAAAATTCTAGTATACTTGGTCAAAGGAGTTAATCGACCCGACCAAATAGGAAAAAACCTTGTAAGCAACCATGAGCTGCTTTGTCCAAAGAGATCCTTTAAACTTTGGGTGAATATATGTCTAGAAGGATTAACTTAAGTTAACATTAACTAATAGAGAATCTATCACATATATTTATGATTTACATTTCAGAAAACACAGCTATTATGAAACATATGACCAACAACTATAATCATATTAGAATGGTATCATTTGACGACAAACCACTTAATCAGATTGCTCTATAATAGAAGCTAAATTTATGAAGCCAACTGGTCAAATCACATGGAAAAAGTAATCAAATCATGTTCTTACTAATGTAAGATGATTTTGAAAGTAAATATAGTGATATAATTGATGCGACATTAGTTTCTTGTGAGCACAGGTTGATCTTAAATTTGTTGTCTCAACAAATTAAATTGGTGATGCAGATGTTGATGTTATAAGTAGAATTCAAGTTGGATGATTGAAATGAAAAAATGCATTGAGCCTATTGTGTGATAGAAAAGTACCGCTTAGACTTGAAGGAAAATTTTATAGGATGGTGGAAAGACCTAAAATGCTTTATGGCGCAGAATGTTGGCTAATAAAAGAGAAGCATAAAACTATGTTAAGTGTTGCTGAGATGATAATGCTTAGGTGGATGAATGGCTTGACATTCAGAGACAAAATGCAAAACGAATGTATCTGTGAGAGGGTTAGTGTAGCGCTAGCGGCAAAAAAGTTTAACGCCAGCCGTTTTAGATGGTTTGGTCACATTAAACGCCAACCATCTGAAGATTCAGTTAGGAGAGTAGATGTTTAAGATTCGAATTATGTTAAGAAGGATAGAGGTAAAACTAAAATGACTTGGGCATATTGTGTAAAAAAGATCTTAATTTATTATAATTAAATGAAAATATGACATGCAATATGACAAAAAGGAGAAAAAAGATTCATATAACCGACCCCACTTAGTGGGATAAACTTGTTGTTCTTGTCGTTGAAAAATTAAATTGGTGTCGCGAATGGATGAGATTTGATTTGAAATTATGTGATTGGTTTATTTGAATGTTTGGATTTTAAATTTAAAATAATCTTACTGAATTTTGAGAATACTTTTAAAATAAGAACCATTTAAGTTAGATTTTCATTCAAAAAAGCCATTATTGAAAATTTGAAAAGCTTTGAATCTTATCAACTTTGTCTCGTTTACAGAGGATCAAGTTCATAACTTCTATTAATTAATTTTATTTGAATATTAGTTGGGGCTTAATTTTGAAAATAGACTCTCGTTGAAATTTACAAAAAAAACAACCAACGTCGAGGTGTTGATTGTTGTGTTTGTCATTTAGATCTTGTCAAATCAACATGCTCATTTGCATATGATCGAGCCTAAAGATTAAATCTTGTGAGTGCCCTTTATAATTTTTGAAGTGAGAGTTTATATTTTTCACATGAAAACTTTAATTTTTAAAGAATACACCTCCAATTGAAAATTTATATCAGTGTGGCCATCATCAGGGTATAAATCTATTTTTCTTGCTTGTATTTGTAAATGGGGTTCAGTCTTTATTATGAGGGTCAGACTGGTTAATGTGGGGGCTCAATCTCGTTAACTAAAATTATTTTCAAGAGGATTGAACTAATTTAATAGGAGTTCAATCTCATTAACTCCACTCTTTATTAGGAGAATTGGACTAGAGTGGTGTGACTTACAAATCTCTCTTATAAACAGAGCGAACCACTCGAGAGAGCGTGTTGTTCAATGATTTTGAAACACATTTTTTAAAAGAAATGTTTTATTAAAGTTAAAGCACTTGTACACTTCTTAGAGTAGGACAATATGGGTTGATTTTATCATTTTAGCATATGCATCATTCTCAGGCCATATACAAGTATTTCAATACATTTATATGATGCACTTGAATAAATTTTAATATATTTGTTTGAATCTCAAGGCACTGTACGTTCCTTTGGGTGATGCAATTGGGGTTCAATTAATTTCGCAAAACATGCAAAACCTAAATTCATCTCAAGTTTGGTAGCAAAAAGTTTGAGCAATGTATTTGAGTTGAGGATTGCCCTAAAAATCAAGTTCACTTGATTGCACGAGTATTTTCTCTGTAATACATGCAATATTTCATTTTAATCATTTTAAAGACCACCTTATGTCCACCCATATGAGTGTTGTGAATCAAATGGCGAGATCGACAAATAAAATTCTTGGGTACTCAACACGTCAACATTTTTTTTATTTTAATATTTTCATTAATTATTAAGGATTGCTCCACATTCACCATTTAAGTTTAATTAATTTAAAATTTTGATGGCCTCGACTTATTTGCTCAGAGTAAGGAAGTTCTTTTTATGTTTGCGATCGAGTTGTCAAATCCATTATGAGTTTTATTCATGTTCATAGAAGAACTATTAATTCCACTGTAAGTTCTGGGTATTGCTAGAATTTAGAATTTCTTTTTTTTATTTTGCAATTTGCCTTTTCATTCAATCATCTAATTAACTTGAGTATTTTTATTTTGTTCTATTGAAGTTTCGTTTAAGTTAACTATTAGGTTACCTATTAGACTAAATTTCGATAGCCTTCCAACATCATTCAATGTAAGCCTACATCAAGAAAGTTAAGTTCGCCCACACACCTAGAAGACACACATGGGTGTTGTGTTACAGCACTATGACCCTGTGTTTTGTAACCAACGGGCCTAAAGGAATGCATAGGCCTTCAGGTACTTGTCTAGAAGCAATAAAAGATTTTCTAACCACGTTGGAACATTATAAACTGGTACTTAAGATTCACAATTTTCTCAGCCACAATGGAAGAACTCGAAGAGGTGCATAATATTTTCCCATTTAGACCTTATGCGCGAGGCAATGAATTTGACTTGGCACAGCAACAAACATGTTAGGTGAGCTATAAAAGATATTTATATTTATATTTTTTTTCTAATTTTTGTCTTTTTTAGAAAGATAATTGAGAGATAGAGATAGAGAGAGAAGAAAACTATGCGAAAGAAAGAGATGGAAATGGTGGTTATTTGAAGTTTAGAGAAAAAATTGTGGCTGCTTGGTGGTTGGGTGCGACAATGTGGAGATCATCGAAGTAAGAGTGAACAGTGGTAGAGCTAGGGTGGAAGGTTGCTAAACCCTTAAGAGCAGAACAAGTAAAAGAGGGTAACAGTCTTGAACTACTTGTTCAGGTATACTTGAACTGCTTGTTCAGGTATACTGAGAGAAACTTGCATGACCTGGGCTTTTGGGGTCGAGAGCGGACAAGGGAGATTCATGTGGGGGTACAAACCAGAGAATGGATAGGGGGCGCAGACACCGAGCAGACGGTTGTAGCAGCGGGCAATCTCTTGATTTTGTGTGATGCCTATTTGGCATTAAGTGACTAGGATGGGAGAAATAGGTGCGGCTATGGCGGATGGGACTTGAGGAAATTGACGATGACAAGCCGAATTGTGATGGAAGTGATTAAAAGCATGCAGGAGAAGAGTGTTGAGAAGCTCACTAGATCAGTTACATAACAAAAAGGGAAGGCAAGTAGGGACCTGCGGGCTAGCTGGGTTGTCGGTTTAGCTGTTGCTTGTGGGAGCAATGAGAAATCAAGAGAATGAAGAAGAGATGGGAGAGGAAGTATCAGTTTATTTGATTTTTTTTTTTTCATAGCATAAGACGGGAAGAGGCCAATCCTGCGGAGCCACCAGGTCGTAAAAGGGTACAGCCTAACGGAAATTGTGAGGATGGGTAATGGGGAATATCGGGATTTTAAGTTTATAATACATATTTAAAAAAAAAAAACCAAGGGCTAATATATTAAACAATAAAATGTACAGATAGGTTGTATGAGATAGTCTAAAAGAAGACCCAACTCAAACAATACAACACACACAAAAACCCAAAGAAGCAAAGATACATAAAAATAAAAAATCAAAAAGCCACCAACAGACACAAAAGTGCTGGGGACGTCCCACTTTAGTTATTCCTCTGCCTCTAGTTCTCGGAAGGGAGCCAGTTAAAAAATTGGTAAGGCGCGTACCATTACCCGAAGTAACCAAAGTATCATCTATCAGATTTCTGAGTTCAAGTATGTCTTCATTCTTCTTCTTCCTCCTGGATGTATAGATCCGTCATTCCTCATCTGTGGATTGACTCATCTGATCAATGGATTGGTCCAAAGGTGGTTGGACAGGTGTAGGACGTTGCACATCATGATCCCCCTGAGTCTGAATAGCATTGAACTATCAGCAAAAGTATTTTCACCTGTAATATCAGTGATAGGTTTTAGGGCAGGCGGAGTCTGAAGAATCTCCCTCGCCTCCACGATAGGAGGTGCCAAAGACGGGGGCCCTCGCCTCCACGATAGGAGGTTCCAAAGACGGGGGAGCTACAACAATGTATGGAGACTGAATGATTGATATAATGCCTGTGAGAATAGCGGCATCTTCAGGTGTATCATTTTGATGATCAATAGTGTCAATAACTTGGAGCTGATCAGGAGTAGTTAGAATCACTGCCTCTAGCGTAACACTTTGCTTTTTTGGTCTGAGGTGGGGATGTAGATAATGACATTGAGAACTGGAGTGGTCGAACATACGACAGTTCGAACAATACGAAGGAAAATGCTCAATCTCTATCTTCTGCCAATATCCATGATGTTGTGTGTCCAACCAAATTTCTTCAGAAGCAGAAGAAGTGGTGTCTCTTTCAACAAGTACTCTAGCTTCAGATGGACGGAAAATATTAAAAATAGGAATGGTCGTCTTGAGTGGCTTACCATAAGAAATTTCTAAAAAATAATGAAATTTCAGACCAAGAAAACGAATCCAAACCAGAATGATTGGCGGTTTTGTCTGTGGGTCAAAATCCACAGACCATTTCAGAATCTTCATTGCTCTGTTATCAATTCAGATTATCCTTCTAGCAAATAAGCGTGTGTAATCTTCTTTATTATTAATTTGAATAAGAGTGTGTCTTCTATCTAATAGTCCAATTTTTCACTCCCAACAAGCTGCATAAGTTCAAATTCCTTGCAAATAAGCTCCGTTTTGGGATGACCACAGAGAAATTTCCCAACTAAATTCAGACGACAGGAGGAATCAAGTTGAATACCTTCAGCTTCTGTTCAAGTTGAATACCTTCAGCTTCTACCTTCAGCTTCTGTAAAAAAGAGGGCAGACATCTCATTATTCCTACCAGGTTTCTTGATGTCCTTCGCTCACTTAAACGAAGGAGGGAAAAAACATGATTTAGGTGTACCTGAGGTGTGGACACCAGCAAGGGCAGCTGCATACAATCTGTCTGAAGTCATTCGATGTGGCATTAAGAAGAAAACACGGGAAAAATAGCGTCGACCAAAGCTGAAAAGGAGAGCACGTGGGACAAGCAGAAATTGCTAGATGTACCTGCAAGACAGGAAGCCGCAGAACTAGCGAGAAGACGAGCCGCACCGTAGAGGAGCCGCAGAGCCGCAAACTACAAAGCCGGGAAGACGCAGACGAGCCGCAGAGCCAAATTTGCAAGAGCGAGAAACAGGGAGACGAAACAGAAGCAGCGCGAAGACGCCGAAGAAGCAGCGAGGCCGTAACAGTTGCTAGGGTTCGCCATGAGGCAAAAACTTAGCAGAGCCGAGCGGGAAGGAAGATGACGTCATATATAAGTTTATTATATATATATATATATATATATATATATATATATATATAAGCCCAAGGGCTAAATCTATTAAAAAAAGGAGATGCATAAAAGTTATATGAGAGGGCCCAATAAAGGCACCATATTCATACGATACAACACACACAAACACCCCAAAAGAGAAAAGATATAGGGAAACCCAAAAAAAGAAAGATACCAAAATCGTAGAAAAGAAGTAGCTAGGGATGAGCCAGTTTAGTCATGTCTCTGCCTCTAGCTCAAGCCTCTAGTTCAAGGGCAAGATCCAACTAATAAAAGTGTCGAGCCATTACCGAAGTAACCAAAATATCATCCATTAGGTTCCCGAGCTGTAGTTCTTCTTCTTCCTCCTTGAATAGACCTGTAATTCCTCCTCTGAAGATCGGCTTATCTGATCATCGTGTTGGTAAACAGAACGTCGGGCAGATAAAAGCTGATGAGCACCAGAAGGATTGTCAACTGTTGCAACGATTGTCGGTTCACGTGTGTGTGAAGCATGAATTGTCTCCTCTTCACCTAATGCTTCCTGCAACTGAGGGTTTGAAAGTGGTTGCTTAGTAGGGTCATCCAGCTTCTCATTAATCGCAGAAATAGTATTTTCAGGGGGAGGGTACACAGGGGTAATTAAATCAGACACCATAACTTGTTCTGTAGTAGTTTTCTCTCTATATGGAATAGATATGTCCAAAGTAGTGGGGTCGGATCCATTCTTATTCACTTGATCTTTAGATTTCAAATTAGGGTGAAGCTTATAGCATTTATCAAGGTTGTGCCCACACATCTTATAATGAGAACAATAAGGAGGAGACAATTAAACTATGTTTAAACCCTCATTTGTTATGGCCTCAATTTGCGTGTCATTGGCCTAGAGCATGGTTAACTTCATGTATCATGACCATACAAGGAACTTGGCAATATGGGTCTCATTTCTCAGCAAATTTGATGTTTCAAACGCATCGATGCGGTATGTTTCTTCATAGGTCAACATTTAAGTAATTTGGAGAGCAATTAAAATAATTCGACTCGATTCACGTCGCATCACATTCGATTTTCGTCTTTGTCATTGTATTTGATCGAACTAATAATGAAATTATCCTTCTTAGCAATTTAGGTATTCCAAAAGAATAGACACTCCGCTATATGAAAGGGCAAAATTCAACAGATTTTGACGGCCAGTGAAGCATCACAACACTTATTTACATGACATGCCCATCTTCATCGTGATTTATCAAAATCGATCAAGGCTAGTCTTCTTCGCTAATTTCAATGCTTTGAAAATATTGGTGAAGTCCATTTTGCGAATAGATGAAGCTTTGACCATTTTCAAGTAAGCTTTTTGTGTTTCTCATTGCGCAATTAGTTAGTCAATCGGAACATCCTTCTTATTCAATTATAGTATTTTAGACTTGATGTTGAAGTCTATCTTCTAAAATGAGTGATTATTAGTTAATTTTGGTTTAGGACGAGATATCTCAGGCTTGATTGGTGCAATATATTGACTGTTATTTGTCACCCTCCATCACCATCACCACATTTGATCATGCCATTATGTGGAGCATATATGAAGCTCAACATGCATGGGTTCAAATGTTGGTTAGGTTAAGTATGGCATCCACTAAAGGATGGTGGGAGATTTTACTTTGCCACCAGATTGATGGATGAGTGACAAATAACAGTGAACAGATCCTAATTCAATTTGATGAGGAACTTGTGCACAGCAACTGTTTGGAGGAGATCAGGTAGTGAGAAGTATCAAAAGAAGCGGGAAGAACCCAAGAAAAGGAAACGGGTCAGGAGGGAGATCAAAAAGGGGATTGAAAAGAACCATCACGTAGAAGCAGCAAGATTTCCTGGCCTCCTTTCCACGTCCCTATAAACTCGACTAACCAACATTAGAAACAACTAAGATGTACCAAAATCCATAATCAACAAAATTCTCCACCCAAACTAGAGCTGAAACTACGGACATCGATACAAATTAGAATTTCCCCTGCTAAAATTTCTGCCGCTTAAATTTTTAAACTGTGCTTGAGAATAAGTATCAGATATACGCCAAGAGGACACTAAAAAGAATCAAAAGGTTAAAAGCAAAATGGTTTCGCTGGGGTTTCTTTTTCGGTTATTTTTGTTGGTAATAAGTTAATTAAAACATGTTCTGATTATGCTACATAGAATCAGGGTTGTAATGCATAAAAATAAGAAATGCAGCATACAAGTAGTCATGTTTATGCTAATTTATACAATAATTTATAATAGACTAAAATTGCAGATTTGAAGTTAGATAATGATTTTATGAGTGATACAGTGGGAGTGACGTCTACTGAAGAAAAAATAATAAAAAAATTAATTGATGCAGTTTGGACATATACCACAAGTGTAGAAAATGTACTGATTAGATATGCAAACTAAATAGTATCGGATAATTAAGAAGAAAAAGAAGCAAACTTAGAATAACTTGAATAAAACTTATCCAAAAATAAGTGTGCAGAATAGAATAAACACTTCATGCTGTGTTGAACATAAAGGAATAGTAAATGAAGATTCATAAAGTCAATCAAAAATGGACAAAGATTAGATGATGATAAAATTTCTACCCTTCAAACATCTTTACGCCAATAATTTTCCTATTCAACTAAATCTAATTTAGGTAAAAATATTTCAAGAGGTCAAAACAAGCAAAACACCAAATATCTTTTATATTATGTCAATATAGTTTTTGCATGCCACATAACGGAAGCTTTTAGATGGTAAATTTAAGAGACTTCAATGTAAATCCCAAATCAATTAGAAGGTTCAGATATCCCTGTTTTGCGCTTAGGTAACAAAAATTTGGTGTTATTCAAGTATAGAATTGTTAAGGAAAAGAAGTTGTCAATATAATTTCTGAGAGCATTTAGCATTATGAGTAAAAAAATGAAAGCTGAAGTAAATAGTGGTAACAAGATCTTCATTCTGCAACAAGAACAAAACGTAAAGGATCCTAAAATTTCACATTCTCGTTCAAAATTTTCAATTAAAAGAGTCTAAATCTATGGCAACCAATGAACTTGGAAATGAATAAATGCAACTCACATAATACAAGAAAAGTTAAATGCGCAAATCAATAATAACCTATATAGGCCCTCCAAAGTGACCAACACCAAACAAGAATAAAAAAACTAAATAATAAATCGCAAGGTTTCAGCAGCTACCGATGTTAGCAATCCAGGAAACAAATCGATGTAAATAGTAAAAGACCGCTCCCTAAAATCACTAGAATGAAAAAACTCAAGGCAACAGTTATCCCTTTATAGTGTAATCCCACACCCTACATTTATACCCCACATCGGAGAACAGTCGACTGCTATTTAATATTCTAATTGATAAAGCTGGATCCATTACCCATATTCAGCTTGAACGGATAACTTTTGCAACTTATTAGGCTGCTTTGAGCTCCGATGCATTGACAGTTGTGACTGGTGACCAATTAACGATTTGAGCTTATTTGATTGAAGACCGCAGGCCCCAAAATGTACTCCACCTATTAAGATAATGAAAATGTGATCTACTTAAAAGTTTAGCCAAAAAAATATTGAACAGATAGCCACAATATTTATAACTTTAAAAAAAAAGATCATTTACTGATTCCTCAAGGTAAAAACCATATCTTGCCTCGAAATAAGGAATTTTTTCAACCAGAAGAAACATTTAGTGGACACCAATCAAATCTAACATCATACAACCTTAAATTGAATGTTTCAGACAATCTACTACATACCACAATTCTTAAGTATTTACATATCCAACACCAAACCATCATATTTAGTTGCATGCCACTCAAATTTGTAACACCACATCAAAAATGCCATCATCAATACCATTTTAAAAGTGAAATGCACTTTTCGATGCATGAGCATATGACACTAAGGTGTTATAAGTGTAAATAACAAACTTTGGGTCCAAGGTATGTAAATACAGAAGAGTTATGTGGTATGTTGTGTAAATTTCCCCAAAAAATTATAACAATTGCGAGGCTCCGGTGAGTAATTTTCTTGTCTATTCCTCCAGTTAATCATATCTTCCCAATGGTAGCAGGTTTCTTTTCCTTACCGAATGATACCGAAGGAAAAAGACCCAAACCACAAGAACAATTTTTATTAATAGAGAAATAGGGTTACAACACACACAAACTGAAAAATAATATTAAAAATACAAAATGACACAACAAGCACCTCAAGAGTGCATCACAAAAGCGGTGGAACTTGCTAGGTGGATTAGAGAGGACTAGTCGGGGACGCAACAGCAAAGGCAAGGTGAGAAAATGACAGTAACAACTAGAGGGTTGGCAATCCTATGCGGATACAACAAAAAATTTAAGGAGAAACGGCAGGAACGACAGGTTAGCTGTCCTGGTGCAGCGACAGCAAGCATAGGTGGGTCAGCAGCAATGTAACAAAGATGCAGGCAATTTGGGGTCGCAGGAAAGTGTTGAACAGCAAAGTAGTTTGTTGGAAACCGGAACAAAGATGATAAAATCACCACCGGGGAGTGGGATACAACCAAAGCCCACCCTAACCGTTGGATACAACCCTAAGGGGAAAGAAGACTCCACACAGGAAATCTAAGATCAAATACAGCCAAAACTAATGCTAAACGCATAAACAAGCATAAAATATACTCTTATTAATGAAGAAAAGGGAAGAACTAAAGAAGGAAGCTCTCACACATAAGGAAAGGTTGGGGAGGCAAGAAATAACCATTAAGGTACTTCCATATGAAGAAGAAGTAGAAAAGGCGGGAGAGGGGCGCAAAAGGCCGCTCGCCCCATCAAAAAACCCACCAAGGTCACTTGGCCAAGGTGCACCCCAGATAGAACTCAATTGAGCCAGTCGATTCGCTTGCAGAAGTTCCCGCTCCCGCGTTCCTACTGCAGGAGAGCCCCACTCCCGCGGGTCACAACAACAAACCCCGAATCAGTCTCCCGGGGTTATGGGAGCTTGGACCTCATTCATCATAGCTTTGGGTTCTCGTCGGCCATTCCTGGATCCCACTGGCGAATGCGCTGGCTACCCAAGCATCTGAGAAGCTTTTCCCACTTGCGAACATGCCTCCCTATCGATCTATTCCCGGATCCCACTACGTAGGTTTTCCCAATCCAAGTTCCAAACAAGTAAATATTTCATATGCTTCCCATCTATGACAAGTTGGGCTTCAACGAGGTTGAGGGTTTGCAAGAGTTTAGTTGATGAGTGATTTTTATTATCTTTTGGCTCTTCCCTCTGACTCCTGAAATTTTGGAGAACTGACATCTACTGATGTGTTTCAATAACAAGATCTTCACACCGACCTTTCGTCTCTTCATACAGAGAGCTGGGGTTGAAGGCTAAAAGTGTAACCTACTGTGATGCTATCAATTGATTATTACCATCCACTAAAATTTTAAATTATAACAACTTTTGATCTGTGTGATTTTATGTATCTCAACAAAAAAGTTCTCCATCTTCTAGAAGAGCAGGAACCAAAATTTCATCAACATTGAATATTCCTTTTGATCACAAGGAGGAAAGACATTGAATGCATTCACGAACAAGAAAGATCCACGAGAGAAGATTACCTCCGATGAAAGTTCTCGTTCGAACTTCTTTTCAGTGTCTACATTGTCTTTTCTTTAGGTTTCAACAACGCCCTGCTCAGTCAGTGTCACATTTTTTGGCTATGATAGCTTGCTAGCCAGGAAGGTCGCTTGGTGTTGCAGTCTCTCCACATCCTAAGCTAGAGTCTGCAACTTTTGACGGTAGTAAGTTGGTAGAAAGTGGCTTTACGTTTTCCGCTTCATCTTCATATCTTCTTGTTCCCGCCTTCGACGTTTCGGATCACAGTCGGGGGCAGCCTCCCTTTGGATTTCATCTTTCAAGTTCGTAATTCACCTTCAAATTCTACAGATCTCTTGTCGTATCTCCTCCAGTGAGAGCTCGGGTATATATCTCAATGGTGGCATGGCTAGGAATTAGTGAATAGAAAAGAAAAATGTTCGTGGGGTTAGGGCTTGAGTTGTGAAAAGGATATCTGATAGTATGAAAGAAAATTTTGGTTTATGACGGATGCTAGGGAATCCTAAGATAAGACTAGGGTTTGACTAGCTCTGATACCAAATGATATAGAAAAAAAAATAACTAAATCACAAGAACAACTTTTATTAATAAGGAAATAGGGTTACAACACACACAAACTGAAAATAGCATCACCAACACATAAAACGACACAACAAACACCTCAAGAGTGCATCCCAAGGGCGGTAAAGGTTGCTAGATCATGGGAGACTAGCGGGAGTGGTGGCGGCAAAGGGGAGGTAAGAAGACGGAAGGAACAACTAGAGGGCTGGAACGACAAAAGTTAGCTACCCCAGGGCGGCGACAGCAAGGATGGGTGGGTCGACAGTGATGTAGCAAAGATGAGGGGAATTTAGGGTGGCGGGAAGGTGTCAGACAGCAAGGCGGATTGCTATAAACCGGAACAAGGAGGATACAATCACTACCAGAGAGAGGGATACAACTGGAGCACCACCCTAACCATCGGATACAACCCTTGAGGGGGAAGAAAACCCCACACATGAAATCTAAAATCAAACACTGCCAAGACTAACCCTAAACTCGGAAACAAATATATAAATACTCTTATTGAAGAAGACAAGGAAAGAATTAGAGAAGAAAGCTCCCACACACAAAAAAGGGGTGGAGAGGCAAGAAATAGCCATTAAAATACTTCCATATGAAGAAGAAGTAGAAAAGGCACGATAGGCGCACAAAAGGCAGCTCGCCCCATCAAAACTCCAGCCCCAGACTGCTCGGCTTGGGTGTACCCTGGACCGGTCTCAATTGGGCCGGCCGGTTCACTTGCGAGAGTTCCCGCCCCCGCGTTCATGCTGCGCGAGAACCCCGCTCCCGCCTGGTCACGGCAAAGCCCCGCGTCACCAAATTACAGCATTTAAAACTTACTAGACTTAAGCCCTATTATGATTTGTTTGTGAGAAGCATGTTTTCAGTCATGACATAGTTTATGCTATGTAGCAGTCCTTGGTTGTCTTATGATATTTTATTATGGGTCAATGTTTGTAATATTTTTGGAACATAATTATCATTAGAGTATTCGTGCATAAATTTTATGCAGTTATTTTCTATAAGTAGCCTCTTAAAAGTCGTTAGAGGCATTTAATTCCTGATCAGCTTAACAATAAGTAGATACTTTCTCTCCTTGCTTTGAAACCACCCCACTCTCTCCCCTCGCCCCACTTTCCATCAACATGCAGTCCTCTACTCCATAGTCAATTCAAAAGCTTCTTCCTCAAAGATTCAAATTCCTAATAAATTTTAGCATTATTAGGCCACATTCATCATAATTATTAAAATGTTCACCTAATAGTGGATTATTGTCAATTAAAAAGAATATTCTATAATTATTCCAACGTTAGTGAACATGGAAACTATTATGCAATAGAACACTGGAGATAAACTCTGTTGCAGAACTAAATTTCATTAATGAGTTAAAAAACAGAAAAGAGGTAGATTTTAGTAAACATCTTCACTGGCAATGGGAACATATGCGGCAATCAAGCATATATGCCAGCAAAACTTTTGAATGATGGTGTTAACCAATAGACAGGCTTAGAGTAACAAACAAGCTTTGTTTCTGCATAAATGCTAGATAGAAAATTGTATCTAAATGGCACATGATCCTGATTTAAAAAAAAGGAAGAAAACCATGATGGCCCAAAGGAGATCTTTAGCATCCTATTTTACGCAGGATTTAAGGAAAATTACCTAAAACCTTACCAAACAGATTTTTAGAGACTTATAAATGCTATTGTTTTTTTTAAATCCTATTTGAGTTGATTAAACCCACACCGTTAAAAAAAACAACAAATTTAATTACGTTACCTATCATAAATCCTAAATCCACAAAATAAAAAACTAAACCCATACTCAGAGAACTTACGGAATCTTCAAAATAGTTACTAAAATTTAACAATAAAAAAAAACAATAAATTTAATTACAGAAAATTTAACTGCAATTTTCAAAATAGTTACTAAACCCATACTCAGAGAACTTACGGAATCTTATTTGAATTGAGTTCTACTTTGAAAAAAATAGAATTCAGCTAAACTGACACGGGTCACGATCCTTTACAGTGGAGACCAAATTTTTCACGGTCCCGTCGAACTGCGTGATCGCGGAACATCCCACAATAGTGGGACAATGATTTCTGCCCAGAATTCCTACCATTCCCAATTTTCAACAGATTTTTTCCTTTTTGAGTTTTTTTCCTATTCCATTATTTCTAATTATGTTTATTTTTTATTAGGAGGTTCTCTTATATTTGGATTTTGAATGTTTGAAACTTTTAGTTTTGTTTTGGTGTTTTTAGACATTGTATTCTATGATTTCTGTTTTAAGGAGTGTTGTATCATCTTCGTTTTGCAATTGTTGTCTATATCTTGCTCAAAAACAAGTGATAGAACCTCCTCGTCGCCCATACTTCGCAATTTTGCCATTTAAAAGTTGTTTTTAGTCCATACAGCAGTCAAACTTCACCAATCTACTGTCCAACAATAGATTTCACCCTCCATTCCCTTCAAAAAGTCACTGACTCGCATCTTCTTGTTCCCTTGCCCCCAAGATCCACACCTTAAGCACCTTCTAAGAGTCCTGAAATGATATCATTTGTTATCAAGCACCACAAAGCATAAATTTTTAGGAATTTGTCTTTCTATCCCAAATCAAAACTTAATAAAAAAAAGCTAACTTAATATCTCTTAAAACAAATTCCCCACCATACGCTAATAATTTCTAATGCAAATCCTAGCCCTAAACCTAAATTTTTAAAAGCCAACTTTCCTAACTCCACTAAAAATCTACCCCGACACCTACCAACAAAACTTAAGCCCCCGGCCAACCATGATTTGTAATCCTACATCCTTCAAAACTCTGATCGAGAGAAATAACATAATAACGTCTAGGAGAAACACTCAAAGAGGTGTCCACAAACTTAATCTGAAGGATATGCAGCGAAAAATCCTCAACCTTAGAGAGGAGACAACCCGATGATGTCACCCATAGCCACAACAATATTGTCAGATCGATGAGAGAAAATAAATCCCTTCCATCATAAAGTTTCTAGTGATGAAGAATCAATACCGAGAAAAAGCCAAGACGTTGGAGTCAAAATTGACATGGTGAATTTGATGGTTTTACGAATCTAGACGAGTTAACCAAGTGGCTCAGACAGTGAAACTAGTCTTTGAGTATAATGGCATTCCACCTAACAAAAATGTCAAGCTAGTTGCTACTAAGTTAAGAAAGAATGTTTTCATGTGATGGGAGGACCTGAAGCATATTTTACAACATAAAGGGAAAAGTAATATAACCATCTGGTCTAAGATGAAAAAGGAAATATAGCACATATATCTTCCTCTGCATTACCAACATGTATGTCCATAAAATTACACAATCAATGCCAAAGAGACTTTTTTGTAGAGTACACAACTGACTATGATCAACTCATGCTTAAATGTGAGTTGGTGAAACAGAAGGAGCACACAGTGGCTTGGTATCTTAGATGACTGATGCCATCTATCAGCAATGTGGTACAAATAGAATTGTATCCCTATTCGATGTACAGACACTAGCTTTGAAGATGGAGAAGCAACATCACTACGGAACAACTTACAAGCAGAGTTCAACCCTCGGATCGAACAATAAGAGCATACTCAATGGAGCATCCAAGTCAAAGCTAAGGAAAAACAAATTCAGAGTGGAAAAAAAATGGAGACCTCTAGTACTCCCAAGTTAATTTCATCCAAGACAACTCAATACTTATCAAACCATCCTTGAGCCACTAGGTCCACTTGTGATTACTGTCACAAATCCAACCATACTCGAGAAAAGTGTTAAAAACTCCATGGGAAACTTGTATACAAATCTTCAGCCAAATCCTCCTCAGCCAAAGATCTCACTACGACATCTGAATCCACTAAAGCACAACCAGCTCCTACTTGGAACACTCAAGAATCACCTGACTTTCTTAAGAGTCGGATGGAGCAATTGATCAAACTAATCGGATCCAATCAATCCACTTTCGGCCTCTTAACCTCCCACGTCCATCAAGGTATCACTCCTATGGCACTCACTTCTTTTTCTAGTTCATGGATCATTGATTCAAGTGTTATGAACCACATGACTGAATGTTCTCAAACTTTCTCAACAAATTATCCATGTTATGGGAAAAATACAGTTAAAATTGCTGATGGCTCTTGTACATCTATTGTCGGTAAAAGATCGGTTGTGTTAACAACCGGACTAACTATGGAATTTGTGTTATATATCCCTTTGTTAAAGTGTAACTTATTATCTGTTAGTAAGCTAACATATTGTTAATTTTTCTTCGGATATTTGTGTCTTTCAGGATCGTCGTTCAGAGAGGATGATTGAAACTATTAAAAGAGTAGATATAATCTATTTTTTTAAGAGAAAGACACGGAGAACGATGACACTTCACTCGGTAGTTGCAGTTTTTCTTGATCCACTAAATGACCTATTATGTTGTTGCATTATTGTTTGGGTCATCCTAGTTTTCAGCATTTAAAATATTTATATTTGTCAATGTTTACTAATAAAAATCTTGTTAACTTCAAATGTGATATTTATCAATTAGTTAAACATCATCGCCTTCCTTATCCATCTGATCCTTACACGCCTTTCGCTTTCTTTTCTCTAATTCACAGTAACTTGTGGGGACCCTCGCACTCCCAGCTATGCTAATAAACGGTGGTTCTCTACCTTAATTGATGACCACACTTGAATGACGTGCGTATATTTCTTAAAAGATTTATGAAGCTACTAACACCTTAAAAAATTTACACTCATTCATTTTAACCCAAAATTCAAAACTTTTATTCAAGTCATTTGAACCGGCAATGGCGGTGAATTTTTTAATTCTATTTTAGGCGAGTTCTTGGCAATTAAGGGTATCCTCCATCATAGCTCATGTACAGGCACGTCTCAACAAAATAGAGTAGCAGAGAGAAAAAATCGATTCCTTCTCAAACTAACTTGCTCCATTATATTTCAATCTGATGTCCCGAAAATATTTTGGAATGATGTCGTGCTTACTGTGACATATCTCATCAATAGAATTCCCACAAAAATTCATAACTTTAGAGCTTCATTAACAATCATGATGTCATGTTTCTCAACCAATCAATTCTTCACCGCTCTTGAACCCAAAATTTTTGAACGTACGACCTTTGTTCGGAACACTACTCATTGTAGTAAGCTTGATTTAAGATCTATAAAATGTGTCTTCATCGGATATGTTGCCACTCAAAAAGGCTATCAGTGTCTTAATCTTACAACAAATAAACTCTACATAAGTGTCGATGTCTCCTTCTTTAAAAGCTTTCCCTACTTCCCTGGTGAATAATTCTTCAACTACTATATTTGATGAGCCTTCCTTCCCTCTAGATCACCACGTACCCAAAAACCATAACCTCCTCCCATTCTTCGTGTCTATACTCAGCGCACTCATGTGCCCACTCTGGAGCCCGCTACATCTTTACAGGACCTGAAATCCATTCTAAGTGACATCCCCAGAATTGACACCATTCAAAATTAGAAGATGAGTTCTCTTGTTAAGGTATGTAATCAGACAAGCTTTCTTTATTCCATGGAAAGATATTTCTCTTTCCACAGTGTATCGCTGACCTATAAAGCGTTTACTGCTGCTACCTTGACGGATTATCACCTCCCACCCACTATTGAAGTGGCATTAGCTGTCCTTCCTGGAAAGCTGCAGCAATTAATGAAATTAATACTCTTCAGCGGAGTCATACATGGGATGTTGTGGATCTTCCTCCAGGTAAGAAAACAGTAGGGTGTCGCTGGAAGTTTAGCACCAATTTAACTCAGATGGATCCTTTGAAAGAAATAAAACATTGTTAGTTGCAAAATGCTACTCAACAACATACGAAGTTGATTATGAGAAGACATTTTGCTCTAGTTGCTAAATTAAACACCATTCGGGTCATACTTTTCCTTACTGTGAATTTGGATTGGCGCTAGCTCCAACTTGATGTCAAAAATGTTTTCCTAAATGGAGATCTCACTGAGGAGGTGTACATGTGCCTCCCTACAGGCTTTGACTCTACTGTTCCCCGGGAACAAGTGTTCCGACTGCGGAAGTCCCTCTACGGATTGATGTAATCCCCAAGGGTCTGGTTTGACAAGTTCACAAAAGTGGTAAATGGTCATGGTTTTTCCTAGGCCCAATCAAATCACACTCTATTCTTTCGGCATTCAGTGGCCAAATTGCTATCCATACCGTCTATATCGATGATGTTGTGCTCATAGGTGATGATCTACTAGTCTTAGAGTCTCTAAAACATATTTTTGCTACTTCATTTAAAATGAAGAACTTAGGGTCACTCTAGTATTTCTTGGCATGAAAGTTTTTCGGCCATCTCGAGGCATTTGTCTATCTCAGCACAAATATGTGATTGATCTATTAACAGAGACTAACCTTCTCCTTTGCAAACTAGTGGCGATCCCAATGGATCGTAATGAGAAATTAGTTGATATTCCTAATGCGGTTCCGATGAACAAAACTCACTACCAACGGCTTGTGGAGAAACTCATTTACCTTGTCTATACTCACTCTAATATTTGTCATGCAGTAAGTATTGTGAGTTAATTCATGCATAATCCCTATAAGCATCATCCTCAAGTTATCTGCAGGATCCTTCACTACTTAAAAGTCACATCAGGCTCTAGTTTATTTTTCTTGAGCCATGCATTTAGTTTTTTTGTTGTTTATACAGATGCATATTGGGTTGGGTCTATCCATGATTGGCGATCCACCTCAGAATATTGCTCATTCATATAGAAAAATTTTGTCACGCAAAAAAGCAAAAAACAGTCGGTTGTCACCCGGAGTAATGTTGTAGCCGAGATTTGTTCCATATCCTTGGATATTTATAAAGCTCTTTGGTTACGCATCAAGCTTTGTGAATTATGTATATCAGTCTCTGCTCCTTTTCAGCTGTTCAGTGATAATAAAGATGTCATTACTATTGCCCATAATATGATCCAGCATGATTGAACCAAGCATGTGGAGATTAACAGACACGTCATTAAGGAGAAGCTCGATTCAGGGGAGATTTGTATTATATTTGTCTCATCCAATAGTCAATTAGCGGATATCCTTACCAAGAATCTTCCTTGGTCATTGTTTACGAATTCAAATCCAAGTTGAATATAATGACTATGCTTCAACTTGAGGGGAAGTATTAGGATTATTAGTCTCATTATTAGGCTAACTACTGATTCAGTTATTATTAGCTTTTATTTTCTTATTTTATTTTTTGTTTCCATATTTTATGTATTTCTTAGTTGGTCAATTTTTGAATTTATGTATTTCCTTTTATTTGGGTCATGTTTTTATACCCTCTTCCTATCAATAAAATTAAGGTGTGTAGTCTCATTATAGATAGAGAAATTATAAAGATGATGCATCTACACAGGTGATTGACAAATTGAACCTGGCTACATACACGTGCACCCAACCTTATTCTTTGTCATGGTTAGAAATAGAGAATAAAATCGCAGTTGACAAAAGGTGTCTATTGGAGGTTTCTACCGGAGCAAATTCCTATAGCTAGTGTGGTATGGCATGTTTATGGAGGTGAGTGTTCTCTTAGGTCGTCATTGGTAGTATGATCGTTGCACATATCATGCTATCTACAATAACACAGTCTTTTACCAAAAATGAGAAGCAAATTGTATTTTTATCTTGGAAGGAGCTTGAGGTGTTTGAGAATGTGGTGCTCTGAACTCTCTTTCCATGGGATTTGAGAGTAGTACCCAACAAGTCTAACATTGGTTGTCCAAGAAGGAGATACAGGGCATCTTCTATTGAGAACAGTCAAGTGTGCATCATTTCAAATAGAGATGGAAAAATTTGAAACTATTTCTGTAAGACTATATAATAAGCTTAGTATTAAATTTCAGTTCAGTGGCACTCCCACGGACAAATGATCGGACAGTAGTGGTGAACCACGATTTTGAAAATCTCCTTAAGTGTATTATGAGAAAGTACATCTAATAGTGGGATATGAGTATTTTAAGAGAAGATGAAATATCTCCTATCCGAAAAGAGTGATGCAAGACACGAACGTGAAATTTTTATGTTCTCGTTGATCCGCGTGATCGCAGAACATCCCACGGCCGTAGGGTGACGATTTCTGCCCAGAATTCCTACTTTTCCCAATTGTCAACATATTATTTTCCTTTTTCAATTTTATTCCTATTCTGTTATTTCTAATTAAGTTTAGTTTCTATTAGGATATTTTTATATAGTTTGATTTTGGTTGTTTGAGAATTTTAGCTTTGTTTTGGTATTTTTGGATATTTTATTTTTTAATTTATGCTCTAATAAATGTTTTATAATCTTCCTTTTGCACATTGTCTGTCCACGGTTCAAATAAAGCCGAACTCCACTAATATGTTGTCGAACAGCTAAGTGCACCCATATACCCTTTCAAACACCATCCTCCCATTTTCTAATTCTCTTGTCCTCTAGAAGCACTTCCTACACACCTTCTAGGAGCCCTAAAATGGTGTAATCTGCTATCAGGGCTCAAGAAACCCTAAATTTTTAAGGATTTGTCTTTCGTGTCCCAAATTAAAATTTTAAAAAAGCCTAACCTAATATCCCTTCAATAAAAAAAAACTCCACCATACCCTAACCAATCATAATACAATTCCTAGAACTAACCAAAAATTTTTAAAAGCCAACTTTCCTAACTATGCCACCCCGACGCCTACAACCAAAATCTAAGCCCCCGACCAACATTGACTTGCAATCTTAAATCCGTCGAAATTCTAATTGAGAGAGAAGGATATAACGTCGCTTAAGAGAAACACTCAGAGTTTACCAATAACTTATTAATAGAAAATTCTCCAACTATAATAGAGATGTGTCTGCTTTAAGAGGAGACAACCAGATGAGGTCACATGTAGCCACAATGATAACTCAACAAATCAAGAGGAAAAAGTGAATCTTTTAACCATAAAATTTCTAGTGATGAAGAACCAATATCTCGATGATTTAGCATGGAATATCATAGGAAAAGCAAGGATGTTTGAGTGAAGATTAACTGGTTAAATTTTGACAGTTGCACGGATCCAGCTGAGTTCGAGTGGCTCCATACAATGAAACGGGTTTTTGAGTATAAGGAAGCTCCACTTGACAGAAGGATCAAGCTAGCCATTATTAAGTTAAGGAATAATGATTCCTTACAATGAAAGAGCCTCAAGTTTATTGAACAACAAAAATTGAAGAGTAATATTACCACTTAATCTAAAATAAAAAGGGAAATGCAGCGCAAATGTTTTCTCCTATACTATTGACGGGATATATTCATAAAACTCCACAGCTTACACCAGAGACATTATTCTGTGGAGAGGAGTACACAACTGATTTTGATCAACTCATGTTGAAATATGAGTTAGTAGAATAAGAGGAGCGCATAGCGGCTAGGTATCTTGGAGGACTAAATTTAGTTATTAATAATACGACACAACTACAACTACATTAGTCTCTACTTGATGTACAGATCCAAGCCGTGAAGGTGAAAGAGTAATTTCACCAACAACCACCACATGTCACAGGCAAAGTTCAATCTCCTGATCAAGCAACAAAAGTACACCCAGTAGAGCATCAAAGACGGCCCTACCAAAGAAAATATCAGTTAACAGTAGAGAAAAAGTGGAAACTTCCAATACTCCCAAATTCATCCTAGCTAAAAAGTATTATAAGCGTCACGATTTTGAGCACATTGCATCTGATTGCCCAAACAAGAGAATTATTTTGTTTATTTAGTAAATAGTGGTGAAAATATATAGACAGTGATACAGGAGATACATGAGGTGATAAAGCAAATAAAGAGTAGTAACTTCTAGTCGACGAGGGACCAGTAATCTGACAAGTTCTTCAAACTAAGCCCACGAGAGAGCAGCAGTAGCTCTGCCGCAATAATTTTCATACTCATTATACCGTGCAGAAAAAGGTGTACAGCCTTGTTATAGATTGAAACAATTATGAAAATATGGTATCGCACAGATGATCAGACAAATTGAACATGGGCATCCAATTTTATTCCTTATCATGGTTAAGAAAAAAAAACAAAATCATAATTGACAATATATGTCTCGTGAAGATTTCCATTGGAGACAAGTTCCAAGAGCCAGTGTGATGCGACGTGGTACACATGGATGTGTGTCACATCCTCTTAGATTGTTACTAACAGTATAATCATTGTGCATATTATGATAACTACAAGAACAAATTCTTTCACTAAATATTGGAAGTGCATTATAGATTTGCCTTGGATGAAATTTGAGGTGTTCGATGATGCAGTGACCCGAACTATTTTATGCAGGCTTTGAGATGAGCACCAACAAGTGTAGCAGTGGTTGTCCAACAAAGAGATGACTTCAAGAAAGCAATGCCAGATATATGGTAACCCTACTGAGAAATTTTTTACAGAGAAGAATGTTTTGAACAGAAGACTATGGATAAGCTTGGTATTAAGCTCCAATTTAGTTAAGTAACACAACCTCAATAAAATGGCTAGATAGTAGTGGAGAACTTTATTTTTGAAAATCTCTTTATATATTTTGTGGGAAAGTACAATAGGCAATAGGATCTCACTACTTCAAGAGAAGAACCATAAGCCTCTACTACCCTGAGAGAGTAATGCGGGATGAGTAAATTTTTGCATACCCTCGGATCCATGTGATCGCAAAACATCCCGCAACCATAGGATGATGATTTCCACTCGAAATTTCTACCGTTCCCAACTTTCAACAAATTTTTTACTTTTTTGAGTTTTTTTTCTCCTATCCTGCTATTTTAATTAGGTTTATTTTATATTAGGGTATTTTCTTATATTTGGATTTTGGTTGTTTGATGCTTTTAGCTTTGTTTTGGTGTTTTTGGAGATTGTTTTCTCTAATCTTCGCTCTAAAGTATGTTATATCCTCCGCATATTGCAAATGGTGTGTCTATATCTTGCTCAAAACAAGTGGTGGAACCTCCTTGCCGCCTGTACTTTGCAGTTTCTCCGTTAAAATTGCTGATGGCTCTTGTACATCTATTGTCGGTAAAAGATCGGTTGTGTTAACAACCGGACTAACTATGGAATTTGTGTTATATATCCCTTTGTTAAAGTGTAACTTATTATCTGTTAGTAAGCTAACATATTGTTAATTTTTCTTCGGATATTTCCCCTTTCCCCCAAGATCCACTTCCATAACACCATCTAGGAGCCCTAAAATGGTGTCACAAACAGCCCGTAAATCTTTACAGAAAGACTTAAAAGTTTAACAATATAAACTCATCATCATCACCCCATTTTGAAGACAACCAAGCAGCCCCTAAGCTGAAATCAACTATTTGTCAGAAAACAAAGAAACAATCGCGCAAATACGAAACTTATTTCAAAGTAGTGAGACGAAAATAAATAAAATTAAATGAAATAACCAAAGCGAAGATAAGCACCAACAAACCAAATCAAAATTGATAAGAGATCGCTAAAACATGTTTAATTACTTGCAACACAAGAGACCCCTCAAAGATCACGATGGCAAAATCCTAAACCTCAGGGTCTGATTCAAACTAGTGGATAGCTTGTGATCTACAAAGGAAACGCTCACCGGCAACTGATAGAATCGCTGAAGAAGTCGCCATGGAAGCGAGGAACTATGGCTCGATTTGCAGGAATAGTACCGTAAGCCAAGTGCAGAAGCACCCTTCGTCCCGGAGCTCCCAACGATTTTATTATGTTCGATATGGTCGAGTAGAGCGGAAAGCTGATGGGAAACTGTGACCGAGATTTTTACTAAATGATAGAATTTTTATGAGGCATTTACATACATACCACTCAATTTTAATGTATTTATATATATGTAAATATATAATCTTTCATATTACATCAACATTATCATTATTTTATTTTTTAAAATATTGAAATACATATTTTCATGTATGGTTAAGATTTAGAGTCAGTTTGGGACAGCTGCAACTTATTGAATAATCTGCTGATAAGCTAGGTGCGGTAGCTATTATAATTTTTTATTTTTTTGGAAAAGCCAGACCGCAGTCAAGAAGATGTCATTGCACCTAGACATGTGCGCAGCGTTTTGAAAACGCATAAGCTACCAAAACGCAGTTTACCCAAACAGATCAGGTGTTTTCAAAACGTCACTGCACCAAATAAGTTGCCCCAAATGGACCCTTAATAAATGTATCAGTTGTAGTTTTGGTAGTAGTTATGTAAAAGCGTCTTTCAATTTTCATTTATTTGTTAGTATGTGTGCATAAACTGATATTAGCAATTATTATATCATTTAAAATTTAGAGTGCTAAATAAGATATAACTACATAATAATTTGTAGTATCTATGTAATATAAAATATGATTTGATGTCTCATACTAATAAAAAACTGATTAAATAAATTTACTATTTTTTTTAAGGAAAATATGCCCAAAAATTCATTTTGAACTAAAATATTATTTTATTTTTATATCTTTGCCATAAAACAAGTATGAAATCATAATTTATATTGTTTTGATGGAACTCTAATACAAAGCTATGTAGAATATAAAGCTATGTTGAATACTAAAATGAGTATAATTTGCCTCCTAGTTGCTATGGCTACTAATCTCAGATAGTCCATATAATAATATGATGTGGAAAATATTATATATATATATATATATATTTAAAAATTAGTATTTTAATTCTCAAAGGCAATAGTTGACAAATTTATAAAAGACTTATTTGAAATGAGATATAAATAAACCTAAGGAGATGTTGGATAATATCACAAATTAATTGAGAATGTCATGTATTTAACTCACATTCATCCTGAAAATGCTTTTGTTGCAAGTCTTACAAATCAATTTATATACAAAATTAAATCAAATTCACCTTTAAGTTACTTATAGAGTTCTAATATATCTAAACATCAAATATTGTAGGAAAAAAAAAAGAATTTTTATATGAAACATAAAACCTTATAAATTAAAGGTTATATTGGCACCAACTATGTGGAATTATTGATAGATAAAAAAATTCATTTATGACAAAGCACACTACAAAATAAAATATGACAACACAAAAAGTTTTGTTTCTGACATATGAAAATGGTTGATAGTGATTAACTTGTACATTGTATGTTCAAATAAAAAGTTTTGTTTCTGACATATTTATCAAAGGGCTTTGTAATCCTATATTCAAAATGATTATAAGTAAATATATAACATTAGATCTGCCTCATATAATTTTAGGTGTAGTTTTAAAAAATTAAGAGTTACTAAATAGTGAATGAACAATGCCTAAAATTTATGTGCCACGAGTTCATTTGCTCATTACGAAAAGAGTAAAATCATATATTCATAACAAACATGAAAAAAGAGTGTCACGAATCTTATACTTAACATGATAATAATTTATAAGAAACATAAAATCCTATAAATTGAAGATTATGTTCGCGCTAACTATACCCTATAAATTGAAGGTTATGATGTTACTAACTATGTGATATCACTAATTGATAAAAAAAAAAGCCATTTATAACAAAGCACGCGGCAAAACAGAATACAATAACACAAAAAAGTTATTAAAAAAATGTTGTATGAAAGTTAAGCTTTGAATATTGATTGATGAATCATTTAAAGTGTGTGAATCCATATGGATTGAAATTATATTAGAAAATTTAAAAATTAAAAAGAAATGACATATAATGACATATAAAGACAATATATGCCCACCATCAAAATTACCCACAATTCAATATAACATGACTAAACAAAACACTTAGAGATAAATAGTCATTTCAAGTAAAAAAATGGTAGAGCTTTGCAACCCTATATTTAACAACATCACAAATGAATATATAGCATTAGATCTCTCTCATCTAGTTTAAGGGGCAGTGTTGAAAAACTTAGAACTACTAAATAATGAATGAACAATGCCTTAAATTCATGTGGTACAAATTCATGTGTTTATTATGAAAATGTTATCCGAAGACCAAGTGTCTTCCGGATGAATCATTTAGAGTGCGTTAATTTACATGGATTAAAATTATATTAGAAAATTTAAAAACTAAAAGAAAGGGACATATAATGACATATTAAGACAATATATGTCCACCATCAAACTTGCCCAAAGTTCAGAATGGCATGAAAGAACTAAATATGTATAGATGAATAGACATTTCATACAAGGAAATGACAGATAGTGATTAATTTAAAATTTTGATCCCATCAAAACTAAATATGACTGAGGAACCATACTAAGCCAAAGTTGCAGAAACTAACAACTTCCATGAAATTTTCACTACAGTAAGTAAGACTTATTTACTTCTTACATGAAAAAATTCTACATTTTTTTTTTTTTGCATACAAAATATTTGACTGATTCAATCATAAATAACAAATTCTAAACGTTAATTGCATTCAGTAAAATGTGAATCTTGGTAATCTGGAATAAATAGGATCAGAAGCTGGATATGTGGTCAGACTCCAGATCAGAGCAGAAATCTGAGCTCTCTAGATGATGCACAAAAGACTTCACTAGTCTTCCAGCATCCACAACCTTCAGGCGAGCTCCCTGCTGCCCCACCACCACCGCCGCCACCCTCGAGGCCAGCATGCCGATACCTTTCAAATCCGAAACCCCTTTCAGAATTCCATACAAGATACCTGTAGCATTAAGAGGAAATTTTAGAGTTAAATACATGCACAGTTTTGCACGGTAATTCAAAATTCAGGGTGAGGATTATCCGGTCAAAGCCAAGACAAACCAAACAAATTTGGCTTCAAAAATGTATTTTATTTTTAAATCTCATTATTTAGTTTTTGATTATTGGTTCGGTTTTAATTTTCATTTAACCAAACAAACCGAAATTCAAAGTTAAGTGGTGAATTCATGAAATTAAATCGGTATCATTTACGTAACATATGTAATTCTTGATGTCTATTCATAATTGAATTCCAGCTAACAACTAAATTTCGATTTGTTCGTGATCAAACCGTTTAAACCAAATTAAATTTGTATTTTTCCGGTTCAATTTTATCAAACTTTTGATTGGTTTTGTTTTTTGGATTTGACATTTCGGTTGCAATCAGTTTGACCAAGAAATCAGTGAAGGGTTACCCTTAAATTCACATAAAACTATGTATATCATAAAAGCAAAGTCATTTGAATCAAGCTTAATAATGGAGCCAAGGAGGGAAGGCCCTACTGAAAATCTCTCCCATTCATTGGATTTGAGAAAATCCACCTATGATAATAAAAAATAGTCGGTAAAGTTTCAAAAAAGTCTCTTGACTATTTACATTGGGCCATTTTAGTCTAGAGTTTATAAAAAAGCTAAATTAGTCTCCGAATCATTTTAATGAAGGCTAAAATAGTTCTCATTGTTGACTATTTTAATCCATATTAAAAGAATTTGTGGATTAAATTGACATTTTTATAAATTTTGAGACTAAAATGACCACTGCAAAGAGTGAGGGGACCATTATAACACTACTCTCATATAAATTATATAAATTTTACCCTTAAATTCTCCTATAGTTATACATCCCTACGCTCAAAATACTTATTTCATCATCAAAAGTGCTCAAGAAAATGTCACCTGAAGCATATGCATCACCAGCTCCACACGTGCCAATGGGCACACATGCTGATGGGGGAATGTAAACAGCTTCGCCATTCACACCTATGTAAGACCCATGAGGACCATCTGTTACTGAGACAAGAGGCACAAAGTTACTAAGATATCTAGCAGCTGCTATTGGACTATCCTTTGAGGTTAGATTACAGAGAGAGATTGCTTCATTGGTGTTGGAGAAGACTATATCTACATGACTGCTGATAATTTCCCTGCCAAGCAGATCAAATCAGCTTTCCCTGATTGATATCAATTCAAATTAACTAAATAGAATTAGGGAAATTTACATACATACCACACAAATCTAATCTATTTACATATCTAACACCCCAAAGTTTGATATTTACAGTTATAACGCCTTGGTGTCATAAGCTTATGCATGAAAACGCGTATATGAATTTAAAAGAGATAGTGATAGTGGTATTTTTGATGTGATGTTGAGGTTTTGAGTGGTATGCGTGAGATATGAATGTTCAGGTGTTAGATATGTAAATACATAAGAACGTTGTGGTATATATGTAGATGGAGTGAGATAAAAATACCAAAAATGAGCATAGGATCTCTCAATGCAAGAGATGTCCGATGCTGTTACAGCTATTAGAGCTCCATGCTTTCGAGCATCTTCACAGGCCCTGAATATAGTATTGATTGTGTGGGGAAGTTCTAGCAGGTAACCTTCTATTATGAGTATTCTTGTTTTGGAGACGAGTTTCGCCAAGAAAGAGTCATAATCTACACTAGAAGAGGTGCCCTGGACAATAAAAAATTTAAAAAAAATAGATGTGAGCGTTCAAAGTTTAGAATTATGTACCAGATCATATAAATATGGAAAAAAAAAGCTTCATAAGATCATTCATTTTGATCCAAACTTTGGGAAACGGTGGATTAAAAAGAGCCACAGGTATTTATCAGCTTTTGCAAAATGACTTCTCCAAGCAGTGATAAATATGAAAAATTCAATCATTATGTCATTACATGTTAAATGTAAAATCAAGTGATGAATAAAGTGAAGAAGAATTAGAATGTAATTTCATCTGATCATTACCATTATTTTAGCACTTGGTGTAGTTTTCAGACCCAACATTAATATTTTGTTTCATTTGTTCAAACGGTTTTAGCAGTTTTAATGTTCAATTTCGATGAATTTACAGTAATAGATTATAATATAATTTTTAAATTATAAAATATAAAGTTATTTTAAATTTTACATATCATAAGTTTGGATGTTTGTGTAGCATGCATTGTTCTAAAAAATCAAAATTACAATAACAAAATACAAAATTTATGCATCTATGATAATATTTATCAACACTTGATAGCAATCCTGATTTTAAGAATTACAATTTTTATTATAAAGATAAAAAAAAGGAAAACTCCGCAGTACAATTTCCTAAAGAATCTAAAAAATGCCTAACATCTACACCCAAGCTTTATGTGTCCAAGAAGCTTTTGGAGTCCAAAGCGACACAAATTAATAAAACTCCCTATGCTTCATTATTATCTCCTTGTTTACAAATCCTTTATTCTGTTCCCCAGAAATCTAGTTTCAACTTTCTCACGGAGATGGTGAGAGAAATCAATGGGGGTGGCGAGGAGAGGAGACATATGCCTAAGGTCTCATGACCAAGAAAGTGGCTTAAATCTTTCGAGGAGCATTCACATACATAGCACAATATTCTTATGTACTTACAAATCTCACAGCTAAGCTTTCATATTTACACATGTAACACTCAAATCTTCAATATCACATAAAAAATAACAGTATTATCACAATTTAAAAGTGAAATACACAGTTTCATATACAAATTTAAAGCATCAAAGTATTATGTATGTAAATATGAAAATTCAGGTGTGAGATTTGTAAATACATAAGCATTACATGATATCTAAGTTTAGGTGTGAGATTTGTAAATACATAAGCATTACATGATATCTAAGTAAATTATCCATTGCTTGAAACAAATTTGTATGTATGTTTGTCATTTCCTCAATCATTCACAAGTTACAAAGATTATTTGGGTTTGATGAATTCTTGCTTGAAAGCCTGGAATATGCAACAACATGCACAAAAATGGGACTATGAGAGGGCTCATTAAATACAATGAAAACTCATGTAATATGAAAGAGCTTCTGGAACATCAGAGAGAAAGAAGCTAACCTGATATGCAAGCATCGTTCGCTGAGCATCTGGTGTGGTAAGAACTATGACGGTTCCTGTCGTTCCATCCTTAACAGACTTAGAGAGAAAGTTCACGTTCGCTCGCTGCAGCTTTGCCCTACAAGGTTCATAAGACTAACTTTATAACAAACAGTGATTTTACAATAAATATTGAAATTGGATATTTAAAGCCTATAAAAGAACCTTAAGAGTATATTTTTGCATTTGACACTTTATAAAAATCTATAGCAACATACAATTATCTTTTAGCTTGTATTAAAAACTAGTAAAAAAATTCTAATTTATTTAAGAAAAAAAGGATTATCGTATATGTTCGAAAAATATTTCTTTTATTAAAATATTTTCTAACACAATCATTTGAAAAATAATTAATGCACACTTGCTCGCAATAAAATATATAAATTTTGACAACAATCTTCTGGATATTAAGAAAGCAAATAGAATAATACAATACCGTATTTACCAAACTAAAAATAACAAAAAGGACCTTGTTGAAGCTAAGAGCTTATTTACCAACACATATGTGATGCTGTGAAGAGCTTGTGGTGGCAAAAGAGAGCTTTCCTATATTGGAAAACTAATTCATTTAGGAATGAATCGGACTTCTAGCATAAACATCCGAATAGTTTGAATTGCAAAACTAAACCTAAATAGGAAATATACTTCAGTAAATGCCGCTTCTTTGTATTGATTGAAACCAAAAATGTCCAAACGAAGTCTCTGTAAAAGATAAATTAAGATTTACATTCACAGCAATCAATTTCTATATAATTGCATATCTAACACCTAAACTTCAATTTTTACATTCATATCACTTTACCTATGCATGAAAAGGTGAATTTTACTTTTTGAAAGTTAAAAAGGTGATATTTTTTATGTGATGAAAATTTTGGGTGGCTTAAATGTAACAAGTATAGGTGTTATATATGTAAGTGCATACAACTTGGGTGGTAGGAGGTCTGTATGTAAATGCCCCAAAGATGAAAACAGGAAGTTAATGTTTTCAGATTTCTATACACACACACATTACAATTGACAATTCGCGATGAGTTAAGACTTTAATTTGTTTCATTTTTTTTGGGACTAATAGAGAATTACTAGTTGCACAGCATAGTGCTTGACAAAGAAGATTAAATACCTATAAAATCCACCCAGCGGATCGCTGCCTACACTGCCCGCCATCGCAACATTTAATTGAAGACCATCAATGGAATGGCTACCTAGTCTAGCCAATGCCACTAATGTGTTTGAAAGTGAGCCCCCTGCAGCAGCCTTATAACTGCAGCCATCCATTGCTCGTAATACTCTTCCTCTTTCTTCATGATTTATAACTTTCCTTGTGCCCTTCTCTAGATCTAACTGCTCTAAAAATTCATCATCTACCATACCTGAAAAATCCACCTAGAGAAATCCTTTTCGGTGTCAGCGAGATTAGGAACAATAAACTTTATTTGTACAAAGCAACATTGAATATTGCATAAGAATTTGAGAAAAATGTCAAAATGGTCCCCTGACTCTTTTGCAGAGAGTCATTTTAGTTTCAGAGCTTGTAAAAGTGTCAATTAGTCCTCAAACTCTCTTAGTTAAATAGTCGCCTGACAGGATAATTTAGTATTAATGTTTTAATTGTGAATGATTTTCAATAAACATGATACTATTTACAGAGAAATTGAACTATGATACAGCATAGAGAATTCAAAGCTAGAGCAATATTTAACCCAAATAACAGTTTTGAATGACATCCAAGATTTTTGCTGAATTAAAAGCTAAACAAACCAGAAAAATTACAAAACTTTTGCTGAACCACACGTTTGCAAATACCCCTTGATTTCAGTCTGGGCAGAAAGAAGTATCAATAGGAATTCAAATCGATATCACTGAATTGCATGGATCATTCTCTAATTCAGATACCAAAAAATGGCGCTTCACATCTAAGATGCATACAAATCAAAATTTCCCTAGACAGTGATAGTCGAAAATCGCCAGTTCCAAATCTAAATTACATAAACTTCTCTCAACGAGACATATTTATAAATACTTGGATTGTCCACCTCCAAATGAGAAATCGAACATGTCTACTCAAGTATCCAAGCAGCTAAAAAAAACAAACAAACAAACTCCAAATCCATAACATCGGGATAGAATAGAAGAAGGAAAAAGAAAACTTCAAAAAATTAGTACCATCGCCTGCCCAAGACCTAGGGCATCCCATCTCTCCGGTGAAGTAGAAGCCATCATAGACTCATCCACTTCATCTTCCTCTTCGCTCTCTTCCTCATTCTCGTCACCGCTGTCCACGCCGCGAGGCGAACCAGAACATGCAACGCAAATACTTTTCTCCCTAACTCCTTCGAGAGGCCATTTCCTACACCAGCTCCGGCGGCAGTACGCCATTAAAAGCCGTCCATCTAGGAGTCGGAGAGGTTGGATAGAGAGCGATGATGTTGAGAACGATGGAGGGAGAAGAATGCGAGGAGAAAGGGAGAACAAACCGAGGGCCATCGCCGGCGGCGGCCGTCAAGCGGCGCAGAGACGGGGCTTCATGCGAATTGAGGCCAGGAAGAGGATAACGAGAGCTGAGCAAACATAAATAGCTTGTTGGCTGATTACCTGCCAGATAAATTTGGACTAAGAAAAAAAGAAAAAAATTCGGCTCATTCCCGATAAAAAAGAAGTTATTATTTTTTTATTATTTTTAAATTATAGATTTACTTTTGGAGCAGTTTATTTGATGCGGTGATATTTTGAAAATACATCTAAATTGTATTTTGACAGCTTATGCGTTTTCGAAACGTTGAAAACAGCATTTTCACACCGCACATATCTAAGCGCGGTGACAGCTTTCTAACAACTGTCTGACTTTTCTGAAAAAAATAAAAATTTATAAAAGCCAACACACCTAACTTATTAACAAGTTATTTTTAATCAACTTATCATCAAATTACTCAATATGCCCCAAACAGATCTTTTGCTATTAATTAAATTTAATTATTTTTTCAGGTAGATATATTTTTTTTTACGGAAGCATAAAAATAGCAACAATTTAACATATGTGAATATCGGTATATCACCGACATGTTGCAAAAATTAATAAACATACGCATGTACGACCAACAATATTATTTATGAGATAAATTAATATACACAAAATAAAATCATAATTTATAAAATCATTTTTATATAATATTCAGACGAATAATTTAAAGTTTTTTTTTTTATTATATAGTGAAATTTATCAGGTTCAATACGCTTACTTAAATATACAAAATATTCTACAAAATAAAATAGCTACTAAAATTAATTTCTTAAAGTCAATATATTAGAGTGCGTTTGAGGCGGCGGTGTTGCACCGCATCGCAATCTTGTCTGTTTGGGGTAAACTGCGTCTAGACATATTTTTCAAAATGTTACCGTTGAAATCTGCATTTTCCTATCTGCCCTGGATATGTGCGGTGACAGTTTTCTAACTGCTTCTCATTAAAAAAAATATTTGTAATAGCCACCGCAGTTTTTTAAACATCAAATTCTTTTTCAAAGGCTTCACAACAGTTTTTTTAATAAACAACAGATGCCTCAAATAGGAGAAATATCTGTGTACGTCTAACGTACGTAGAGTTGCATACGTCGGTAGGTTACATGGAGGGTATTTGAGGGTTATATCCGTGTTATACCCCATGTAACATTCTTGTAACCTACCTGCAACTAGTAAATTCCGCACTTTTGTTTTCATATATTATAAGTTACAAGTAGGTTATAGAGAAGTTACAGGGGGTATAACACGGATATAACCCTCAAATATCCTTCTTGTAACCTACCGACGTACGCAACTCTACGTACGTTAGACGTACGCAAATATTTCTCATCAAATAGACCCTCATGACATTCTATTCTATAACATATAAAAAGTTAAGCATAAAATTTTTTTATAAATCTTCATAAAACTGGGTTTCTTCATTACCAGTCTTACATATATGTGGGTAGGGATGTAAACGAGCCGAACACTATCGAGCCATAATCAGCTCGTGTTCGGCTCGGTTTTATTTCGAGCTCAAAAAGTGTGTTCGTGTTCGGCTCGTTTG
>NW_018164739.1:4517382-4524057 GCF_001263595.1 Phalaenopsis equestris | reverse complement strand
ATATATATATATATAAACTTGATGAGTAGTATTTCGAGCCAAAACGAGCCGAACACGAACGAACATATCTTAGTTCTTGTTCGACTCGTTAACTTATCGAACAAAATTAACCAATCGAATACGAGCTACTTAACGAGTCGAACACAAGCTGTACGCAAACAACCCATTTTGACAGCCCTATATGTGGGGTGCCATACCGCCTTCTAAATTGTATGACTAATTCGTATGTGTACATAACAAGATACCTTAAATTAGTCATTTTCAAAATGTAATAAGTAAACTACATGATCTGGTTAAATAAATGTCAATTCAACTTTGGACCACAATTGATTAATCTTTGAACCATGATAAAAAATGTATAATAAATATTAAACCTTGTTCAAACAAGTATCAAAATATATTTAATTTACGACCAAACTATCTTACCCGTACCTAACAAGTATCAAAATATATTTAAAGAATCATAAAATAAGGATCAAACGGTGATCTAATCATTATCGAACTATTGCTTCATATTTGATCATTTGATCATGACATATTTATATAAGATTATTTTTTTCAATTAAAATTCAAACAACGTTGTAACGATATTTAATTCATTATTCGTCAAGATCAATATGTTTAATCATGTTTCAATTATTGTTCAAAGATAGTTCTAAAATGATCTGATTGTCATTCGTGTGAAACCCCTCAAATAAAATGAAGTCGAACTCTTAAAGATTGAGGCACTTTTTTAGTGTAATGTTCGTTATTTTGACAACAACTTACAAAGTTAGGTGTCCACATGAGAGCACTCATTGGATGGAGAAAATTTTCCATAAGGAGTAGGTACGCAGTTCTACGTGCGTGCTCCAGTAATATGCCTCAATGTGTGTTATACCGGACTCACCTAAAAAAAATTAAAGTGAAACCGCTGAGTTTATTGAAGTATAACTGTGGAGGTTATTTAGGAGCGTTATTTGGAGGTTATTGAGAGATTAGTGGGGCCTGATATAACCTCTGTGATTCGGTTCCAATAACCCCTCAATAACCTCTATTGTTCCATTCACATAACTCTACATTAAACCCCGTGATAACTCACAATAACCTCCAAGATTTCAAATCAATTTTAAAAGTGAAGGCAGACCATACCGAAACACTTCTATTTACACGTCTAACACCCTCTTTCATCCATTTTAATAACATAACAAATATTTCGAATAAATACTCTAATGGCGTTCGACCACGCGGACTAGCTTATTCGGCATCGCCGGAATCTCAATGGCCGGCGAAGAGCCGGACGTCGAGATCACCGTCAGGACTGTCGGTCCAGTCCGCCCTTATCGGATTCGAGTGCCTGCAGAAGTTAAGGTATATGTTACCATTCCATGACTCCCTTCTTCGACATCGGAGATCTTATCGCTATATTTCACGCATAGAACCTTGAAAAATTCCAATCTCATGCTTCCTTACTGCTTTTGATTCTTCAGATCGGAGATCTGAAGAAATTGGTGTCTTCCGATCGCCGTCTTCGGTTCTCCATGGAAAACCCCTTCAAGAAAGGAGGAATGGAGATTGCGATGATGTGCGCGTTAGATTGCAAAATGGGGGTAAGTTTCCAGATTAAACGGGCTTGTTGAGCTCAAAAATAGCGAGGATTTAGACTAAATGTTGGTTCATATATTTTTTAGCTGGATAAAGTTTATTATATTATCGAATTCTGTTTTCTTTTCGTATTAGGCTGAATTTTTAGTTCAGTAATTCCCTAGGAAAGTAGGACTTAAGAAATTTACATAACTTTTTTTTTTATGTATCTAGGTGTTTAGCTGCACTGAGGGTTTATCAAATTCATATGCTGTTAAATCCAGAATAGTGTTTGGAAGTTTTTAGAGATATTCGGGATTTTATTCAGGATGTTCTATCAATTGTTTTCTTCCAAAGCTAAACCCACCAAATTGTTGGATTTAACAAATCCAGATTTAAGTAAAAAAATGAAGAGAATTGATTGAACCGAGGCCCGGATTTAGCTTCCCTTTTTTTGCATTTGATTTTATTTAGGTTAAATCCAGGCATAAATCCTGTTAAAAGTACCCCACCAAACACCTTAAATCTTCAAAATATTTGCAAAGTAGCTTAAAAATGTTTTAAAGTATATTTAACTTGTACATGCCCAGCAAATCTCAAAATTTTATGCATGCAGAATTTACTAAATATGGTTTTATTATCTAAATAATACTCAAATTAAATCCTAAATGTAACCAAATAACCGAATGACTTTAAATTTTTAGTGTCAAGTCCCCTTGGAGATCCCTGTCTACATCAAGAGGGCAGATTGCATGTGAAACCAATTGCATCCTAGAGAGGATTTGGGATGAGATCTGTGTCGTGAGGGAAGAATGCAATGTGAAGCATCTATCATTCTAACAGTCATGATGATTTCTAGGAGTGTCTTCAACGCAATATCATTAAATCTGATGCAATAAATTATTGGACAAATTTTAAGAGATTGTTTTAGAGCAGTGTAGTAGATTGCACCAAGCTAATGAATGATTTAAGAAAGCTAGACCAAGGATCAAAAACCATATAATAGTATGAGACAAATTTATTGATATCATTAGATCTGTTTCATATATTGGTCAGCACAAAGATTAGAGCAAATAAATAGACAAAAATAGTGAGCCATGCACATGGGCACTGTAACAATGATCTTCACATCTTTGACATCCGTTAAACTCACGGAAATTTGGAATTCAGTAAATCCTTGATTTACCATGAGATGGTGGGTAGATGTAATGTAGCTTTTGTAGGATTTGAATTCTCATATTCACCGTTTGACAATTTTAAGTTAATCTCACATAATCCTTGTGTTAAAGTTTCCATGCAACCACCCCTTAGCAATCATGTTCATTATTTTAATTCTTAAGTTCAAGATAGAGCAATAAAATTAACTATTGTAGTTATGATGTTCAAAAGTAATAATAATCAAACTCATAGCTTGGACAATTTTTTTAAGTCAATGGACTAAAAAAAATCTGTGGTCAACTATAGAACCCTAAGCAATTCATGTTTTTTTTTCTTTTATAATGCAACCTTTTCACATGCTAATAAAATTTGATTATCAGCAGACATTTGGTCAAATTGAAAAGATGAATAAAATAAGTCCTCTTTTCATTGGCTGCTAATATCCATCAGCATTGCAATAGTTTGATGTTCAAAATGCATTCTTTCATAATGATTTAGAGGAGGAAATTTAATGAGGTGCACAAAATTTAAAAGACAATGTAAGGTATCAAGCGATCACCTATAGTATGGTTGTAATATTTGCTCAAGAAATGGTATTCATAGGGTAGTAGTTAGGGGTATCATGCTTTGTTCATTGGACGATCAGATATAGGGGGGAGCCATAACTTTATTGGTTTATGTTGATGACATAACAATGTTATTAAATGATATGCAAGAAAAAGAATCTTTAAATTAGTGATTGATAAGAAAATTATGGATTGATGCAATGCGTCATAGGCTTATTATTAGTTATATGGCGAATGGTTATTGGCTATAGTTATGTAGTTCTATGTGCATAATTAACTATAGTCATGCATTGTGGTTTTAACATAAATATTGTTGTATGGTAACATAGTCTAGTATGCTTATATTTTTGGACTATATATTTGTAATATCATTCAGGGGTTATAAAAACATGTGATGAGTCCTTTATACATCAAGGGTGTTTTATAATGTTGAGTGTCGCATGGGAGAACAATGGATAAGGTCAAGACTAAGCAACTTGAGAGTTTTCTTTTGTATTATTGATTTAATTATTTTGTGTAATTTTCATTTTACAATCTCCCGAATATCCATCTCATCATCCATGGAGCTTTGCAGCCATTAACCATAAGCAATATTGAAGAGAACATTGAAAGAGTACTTTTTAGGAAAATTAGGTCTTCTATGATCTATAATTAATTCTACGTCATTTTCTTAACCCCATACCACTTAAAAAAAAATCTCACGAACAACAAATCACATCTAAAACCGTTCCCAAATAATTTCCAAGTGCTTCTAAGGCTTTAACGATCGTATTTACTCATTTTTAATTTTTAAATTCTAATGCGATCTTATATTGTTTGGGATTGTTTCAAGGCTTCATTGACTTTGTAATTTCTTCCCAGTTTTCACACCTCTCCATGTTTATAATTACTTAGGTATGTTAGTCATCAATTACAACGATTAAAAACCCTTGGTTATCTTATTATCCAAAGCTCCATCATAGATAAAACAATGTGAAGTAGGAGTTTTTCCCAGGAGTAAAGGCTGCTCATTCACATCAGGGGTTATTCATTTCACAACAAAAGTCATTGATGTACTAAAGGAAACAAGAAACTGGCTTGTAAATTTGTTTTTGCCCCAATTGATCTGAGTGAAAAGTAAAATAAAACCCTAGAGTGGAGTATGAGATGCACCGTAGGTTAGTAGCTAAAGTTATTTATTATGTACATTCAAAATTTTATATTAGCTTATTGTCACGTTCTGTCATATTTGAGAAATTGACAAGACAACCATGTGATGGAAGATTCTAAAAAAGACTAGATGGATGAGAGCAATCCAAGTAGCTCTAGAAGACTCCATCACATTCTATAAAATGTTAGAAGAAATAACTCCAAGGAGAAGTCAAGAATAACCTAGAAAGATTTAGGTCATATATGTATATAAGAGAATAATGTAGAACTATCTAAAAACTAAACTATTCTAATGTAATCTTGAAAGTTCCCTTAGGTTTGGGCAGGAGTATAAATAGGTGTCCCTCCCCTCATTTGGATCCATCCAAGCATTCATCCAAGAACTATCTAAGGTTTCAAGCATTCAAGTGTTGTAATCACTATTTCTTAGTGAAGTATTTCTTTCTCCAATACTTCTCTCTATTCTTCTTCCAAGAGTGTTGTGTGCTTACAAATCCAAGAGTTGTGAAGGTTAGGCTGATTCAGTGCCAAGAAAGAGCGCTAAAGCCGCACGAGTAACTTGGGATAAGTAAATCTGTGACAGCTGGTATTAGAGTCTCTGTTCAAAGGTATGACAAAGAGCGTTAAAGAGCACTTAATAGAGTACGAAGCCACTTATGTGTAATCATCTCAACAAGGGCAAGGTCATCGGAAGCAACGAAATCCAGCTGCATCTAAACCACATGGGAGGTCTAAGGAGATCATGCACGGCTTTGCTTCATGTCTTGCTCGGGTGGAGGAGGCAATGAATGGTGTGGAGGCTCAGTTAGAGGATCTTGGCCAAAATGTTGATTGACTCAAGGAGGAGGACGTGACAATCCATTTGACGACCAGAGGTATGATGCTCCAATTAGAGGAGTCTTTAAGGGACCAAATGACTAAGATGCGTGAGGACTTGATGGGGAGCTCCAGGAGGCACAAAGAGCCTATGAAGACGAGATGAGCGGCATACATGCTAGCTTGGAGGAGATGCGTGGAGATATTTTGCTATGCAATAGAGCACTAGCGACATCCACTAACAATCATACATTCGAAGCCAAACGCATCGAAGTACCAAAACCTAAGAGTTTTGGGAGAGCTCGCAACGCAAAGGAAGTAGACAACTTACTATGATACTCAACCAATACTTTTGTGCGATGAGGATTACAGATGAGGGTGCAAGAATTCAATTGGCCTTTACCTCCTGACATCGCTATTTTGTGGTGGAGAAGAAAAGGAGATATTGAGAAAGGTATGTGCACCATATCCACCTTTGATGACTTCGAAAGAGACTAAAGAGACAATTCTACCCTAAGAATGCGGAGGATGAGGCTAAAGCCCAATTGCGAAGACTAAAACAAGAGGGATCTATTTAGGAATATATTAGGGAGTTCACAAGTTTGGTTCTTGAAATTTTCGACATGTCTGACAAGGATGCTCTTTTCAACTTTATGGATAAACTCCAACAGTGGGAAAAGACAGAGTTTAGGAGGCGCGGAGAGGAAGATCTTGTCATTGTCATCGCGGTCGCTGAAAGCCTAATTGATTACTCAAAAGAGTCCACAAAACCTAAAGATAAGAAGAGTATCTATGTCAAGGGTGAGGAAGACAAGGATCAACACAAGGAAGAGGCCCATCACAAATTGACTTCATCCAAGGCAAAAGACAGTGGAAGTCTAAAGACTACAAAACCAAACCGCATAACAACTGCTTCCTTTGTGGAGGACCTGATTGGGCAGGGGATTACCCTCAGAAGAAGACACTAAAATCTCTCATTACAAGCCATCAGGAGGAAGAAGGTGGTAATATGACCGCACAAGTAGGGGCTATACAGTTACTGAATGGGATGCAAGCCCAAGCAAAGGGGTTACTCTTTATGGAGATTGTAATAGGCGGGAAAACCATTAGAGCAATGGTGGACACGGGTGCTTCTCACAATTTCATCTCTGTCGAAGAAGCAAAAAGTTTGGATTTGTGGATGACTGAAGGAGGAGGCTCCATCAAAGTAGTTAAGTCAGCAACAATCTCAATCCATGGAATAGCCAAAGGAGTAAAGACCAGTATTGGAGCGTGGTCAGGTACCTTAGACTTTTTTTCATTCCGATGGATGATTTTAAAGTTGTACTAGGGATAAACTTCTTGAATCAAGTCAAAGTATTCTCAATACCCTTCGCCAATAACATGTGCATGTCGGCCGTTTTTATGTTCAACTTGACTTTCG
>NW_018164739.1:4498783-4517282 GCF_001263595.1 Phalaenopsis equestris | reverse complement strand
AGAAAAGACCTCACAAAAATGAGGTCAACAGTGCATCATGGAGGGAAACCAAGCTTGTTTAGTACCGACAACAAGGACTGACAAGCTGGAAGTCGAAATGCTATCGATGATCCAATTCAAGAAGGGCATTCCACCAAGAAGGGAGAAAGATCACCAGATTAGGTCGGAGTCAAGGACTGAGTCGTCAATCATGAATTCTTATCGCATGAAACTCCTCCCCCATACAAACAAGGAAAAATCCTAGTTTGCCAAGTTGGTGAGCAAGCAAAGGGAGTTGATTCGAGTGTCACTACAACCATACAAGAAAAAAACTGACGGTACCAAGTGGAAGTCGCAATGAGGGCATTGCGAGCTTAAGTGGGCGAGAGTGTCACGCTTTGTCATATTTATGACATTGGGAAGACAACCATGATAGAGAAGATTCTAGAAAAGACCGGATGGATGAGAGTAATCCAAGTAGCTCTAGAAGACTCCACCGCATTCTGGAGAATGTTAGAAGAAAAAGCTCCAAGGAGAACTCAAGAATAACCTAGAATGATCTAGGGTCATGTATGTATATAAAAGAATTGCGTAGAACTATCTAGAAACTAGATTGTTCTAATGTAATCCAGAAAGTTCTCTTGGGCTTGGGGAGGACTATAAATAGGAGTCCCTCCCCTCATTTGGATCCATCCAAGCATTCATCCAAGAACTATCCAAGGTTCCAAGCATTCAAGTGTTGCAATCACTCTTTTTTTTCTTTCTTCAATACTTCTTCCTATTCTTTTTCCAAGAGTGTTGTGTGCTTACAATTACAAGAGTTGTGAGGGTTATGGTGATTAGTGCCAAGGAAGAGTGCTAAAGCCGCACAGGTAACTTGGGATAAGGTAATCCGTGACATTTTGCTGGAAATATGGTAACTTAATTCATGCTTGATCTAAATTCTCACCGCAAGCTATCTATTTCAGCTTTAGGCATAATTTTAGAAGGAATTTTTGCTTAGAAGAAATAAAAAGTTAGGACTTAAAGCCAATGTAGATGTAGTCTATATAAGTTTACTTGTAGACATAAATCCACATTCAAATATTGCATCTATTTTAGAGGTAGCGTGATCACATGACAAAAAATGGTAAAATATTGTAGCAAAGTCTAGTTCATAGCAAAATTAGAGCAATGACAGAGGGATATGTGAGTTTCTATGCTAAAAATTTTTTTAGGGATTTAAAGATGGAATGAGAAGAGCCAATGAGACTATTGTGATAATAAGCCAATAATTAATATTGCTCACAATTTTGTGCAATATGATAGAATGAAACATGTTGACATAGATAGATGGGGAGGAAAAACACATGGCGGTGGGGTTTTGTTTGGAAGGGAAATCTTTATCTTGATTTTTGTGAGGGAGGTTTGATATATGATCCATTCATGGGAGGAATTCAAGGATTATATGTTGGAACATTTTTGAGTAATTCGAGTAGACATACATGAGCAATTCTATACTTGACTCAGGAGCTACTGCTAGCATGAGAAACACAGATATAACGTCGTACCAAACTGCTCAACCAGGGCCATACCAAAAGCTCTAAATATGAAAGTCCAGAGAAAGGCTGCACGAGACACATATAATGGACCACAACCGGGTAGAGGTGTAAACGAGCCAAACACGTCGCTCGTTTATATTTCGAGCTCAAAAAGTGTGTTCGTGTTCGACTCATTTATTTAGCGAGCCAAACATGAGTTGTTCACGAATATAGAGTCGTTTTGACAACCCTAATGACGTAGCCATAAGATGTTAAGGGTTGGGGCAATATTTAAAAATTATTGTTTATATTAAAACATCATTTGAATCTAATTTAATAATTTGTATTTTATTTTCTTAATTAATACTTTTAATTGATTATAATTCTTTGTTCCCTTTTAGTCAATTAAAATTTTAAAAAATACTACTCATCAATACTATTTCGAGCCAAAACGAGCCGAACACTATCAAACAAATATTCGTTCGTGTTCGGTTCGTTAATTTAGTGAACGAGCCAACAAGAGCTTCTTAACGAGCCAAACACGAGCTGTTTGCGAACAACGAGTCGTTTTGACTGCCCTACAACTACGAGCAACGCTCAAACCTCTATAGTGACAGAGATTCAGGAGAGGCGAGCCAAGAGTTATGTTTTCGGTGTGATGAGAAGTTTATCCCAGGACACCTTTGTAAGGATCGAAAATTACAAGTTCTCATAATGCATGATGAGGAGGCAGAGAATGAAGAAATAGAGACAGTTGTGGGGTAGGAGGAACACTTACTTCTTTCCTATTTTGAGGACAACGTGTCTTTTGTGGGAGTATTTGTTGCGTCGGTGCCTAGCCTGAGAGCAAATTTGTATTTTGTATGCGAAGGGCAATTCATTTTGTTATTATTATTATTATTATTGGACATAAATAGGTTTGTTATGCCTAGGGTTAGGTTTATGTATGATATTGAGTTGTGAGTCCCAGGTTTAGGGTTTGGGAGAGATTTCCTACCTCTCGAATTGTAGGAATTGGAGAAGATCGCTTACCTCTCGAATTGTTGGCGTTTATCTTTGTATTCTTGTTGAGTTGTTTGAATTATTGAAGAAATATTGTGTTTGGCCTAATTTTTGTGAAAAACAGTTGTGATGTTGACGTTGGATCCTATCAGTGCCACAAATAAGTTACACACACACACACACACAGAGATATATGTATCCATTGATTGTTTTATTAATATATATATATATATATATATATATATATATAACCGTACATCTCTAAAACTGTTTTAAAGCTGAGTTCTAAATTTATTGTGCTGCCAATTTATTCCCTATTAAATGAGCATGGATAAATGAACTTTTGCCAATCTTTAAGATTGTATGTTCGTTTGTTTACCGTCAAATTTTGAAGATTATATAATTGGTTGTACGCTATCAAAGAACAACAATATAGAAACCTGTGACAACTTATTATATCTAGGATGATTTTATAGAAGCAAACAGGGAATTTGGATTGGTATTCTTAGCCAAAGGCTACATATGAATTTTTCCAGGGTTTTCTACAAATTTGCTGAGTTACTTCAGTATTTGTCTGCTATTTAAGTTAAAGCGAGAAGAATACTTTTGTCAGATTCACTGATGGTTGCTGTAATGCCTGAGGCTCCTGCTAAACATCTCTGCGATTATGATGATATTGATGATGATGAATTGGTAATATCGATTCTTATTTTAGTTGAGTTAATGCCAATCGCGCATAACAGTTACTCTGGAAGAAGTTAGTTATTGTAATTTTCTTTTATACCATGGGCTTTCAGAAGTTCCACATTCCTCAATCGGCAACCTGGTGGAAGAGGAAACTCTTTTATCTCCTACGTGAAAGATTGAGATTACCTGGTATACCTTGTAATAATGCATTTCTAAATAGATAACCGAGTCGAAGAGAAGATTAAATGATTTATTTTTTGTTTTATCCCATTCTATAGATATGGTGCTGGTCGCGATTTTCTCTGTAAGTCTAAAGGCATGGGCTGGTGTCATTCTCTGGTTTTTGTTTGCCCCTGTTGCGCATAGATGGGATGTTGGGCCTTTATATGTAACTGTTTTTTCTTTTTCCGTCATAATTTCATTTTTTCTTCCTTAACACACATTAGAAAAGAGAAAAAGTGTTAAAATGGTCTCGTGGCTCCTTGCAGGGGTCCATTTTAGTCTCAGATTTTATAAAATTATCAATTTAGTCCCCTGCCTCTTTTAATATGGGCTAAAATAGTCCCCAATCAGCACTATTTTAGCCCCAATAAAATAATATGTGGACTGATTAACACATTTATAAACTTTGGAACTAAAATGTCTCAATCTAAATGGTTAGGGGACTATTTTGGCATTTTACTTCATTAGAAAGTTCGAGTTTTGATTAGCACCAAAATATCATTTATTATGCAGATACTTGGGACAGGTTTCTTAGTGATTCTTCTAAATCTTGGAAAGAGACAACATGGTGAACTTAGGTGCGTCCTTTTACTTGCTACATCTTTTTCAGGTTGAGTAGACTCTATTCTTCTTCTTCTATCTTTTTTTTGGATTTTTGCTTCTAGTGTAAGAAGGAATGGCCAATGGAAAATGTTTATTTATGCTCTGGATTGATTAGTTTATTGTTTGACTTTTTTTTTTTTTTTCATCACATGTTTCATATAATTAAAGTTTCCTGGAAACATTGTTTCAACTTTTCTTCAATTACTATGAGCGATTTAATTTTTATCAATGTGTGTTTCGTCAAATTTATATATTAAAATTTTTACTTTTGAAATTTTAATATTCATTGTGACATTTAAAATTAACGGTCTTAAAGATATTAATCAGAATAGTGAAATTTTCATATTTTCCAACGTTTGATGTTGCAGAGGACATCTGTTACGTCAATTAGTTTTATGATATTTTTTTCTGCTCCATTTATTACTAGTGTGAAATGTTATTGTTTTCATCTTCTTATTGTCAGGTTAAAGCATGACTTTTTTGCACAAGTTGTGCTGCTATAAGAATTGTTTTTTATCTAAAATAGTTCAAACTTAATCAAATTTTTTATTGTCATGTTCAACAATCCTGCCATTGTACTTTTTTTCTTTTTATAATTTAGGAATCATTATTCTTGTTGAAGTTATAATTTTTTTCTTATCGTATTTATTTTTCATTATTATTTTAATTATGATTGTTATTTTGCATTTGATTGAACTCACTGAAGGCTTGCAGTGTATTGTGCCTTTTTTCATGATAATGATTATAGTATGATTATAATATTTTTTGAAAATCACCCAGAAGCGACATGTTATAATTTAAACTAACTGTGGTGAAAAGGGTTCATTTATTAGCTAAGCATAAAACTAGTTTTAGATTTTTTGCATGGAAAATGAAAACTAAAGATGAATTAGTAGAAATATTTATTAGATGAACAACTATTTTCTGTTTTCAAGATACTAAATAAAAGGGGAAAAAATTTTAAGGATAGTGTGGAAGGTTATAACTTATTGTCTATTATAAAATTTAATTAAACAATGGGTTGGGATCATATTGAATATAGAGCTGAAAGATAAAAACTGTCGAGATAAATCAAATTAGTGATATAATGATTTTTCTTTTTGTTAATTATTGGCAATGATATTATAGTTGTGTTGAGTGTTTATGCTGCTCGAGTTGGACTACAAAAATATTTAAAATATAATTTCAGGATGAGGTGGATGAACTACTATAATTACTACTTGAGGTAGAGAGAATAATAATTGATGGTTATTTACAACAACAACAACAACAACAACAACAAAGCCTTAATCCCACTACGTGGGGTCGGCTACATGAATCCTTTTTCTCCATTGCGTCCTATTTAGTGTCATATTTTCATTTAGTTCTAGTAAATTAAGATCATTTTTAATACAATAAGCCCAAGTCTTCCTAGGTCTACCTCTGCCTTTCTTAACACAAGTCGAATTTAAAACATCTACTCTCCTAATCGGATCATTTTTAATTGATGGTTATTTAATGAAATTTAAATTCTGGTTGGGTTGGCTGTGTGAATATTTGTAGTATATACTGAATGAGGTAAATATGTGATTTTAATGCTCTGCTCAAAATGGCGTATCTTCTTGTCATAGCAAACACATACTTTAAGAACAGTCCGCTCAATTACTTTAGAAAATGGATTTTCATAAATTGATTTTTTTATGCTTGGTAGAAAGAATTATCGTTTTGTAAGGTGTCGGGTGATTCTAAGAAAAAGTATGATTATATGCTCTAGAGTAGTAGTTATAAATATATATATCTTAGGAGCATGGAAATGATTAAGGGGAATAATTCCCATAAGATAAGATTCTTGAACTTAAAGGTGAGATCCCCTTAAATCTTTCAAAAATATTTTAAAGGGTGTCAAATTAGAATTCCTTAATTTAGTTAAGCCTAACAACATGATCGTAACAAGTATGTTGAGATCAATAAACACTTTATAAAAGAGAAATTGGAAAGGGACTTGATCTATACTTAAATGTGTCCACATGAAATCAATTGGCTGACATATTCACCAAAGGATTCTGTAACCCAACAATTAAAAATATCATAAACAAATTTAGAATGGTAGATTTCTACCATCTAGTTTGAGGGTGAGTGTTGAAATTCTGCCATTCCAATAATATCAAAGAACTTAAGGAACATGGATCGAGTTTTTGTACTATTGGATCTGTTTTCCTATGAACCCTTGGATATCAAAAAGTTTAAGGCAGACGAATCATTGCTTCATAATGTTGGATCAATCTCTCTATGACTCTCGGAGAACAATTTGTGTTTTCCTATAATATTGCCGGCCCCTAATTGTTTTTCATCATTTTTAAAAATTATTCCTATTCCGTAATGTCTTAGAGAGATTTATATATGTCTTCCTCTTATACAAAGAAATTAATAAGATTGTGGGGAGTATTTTCCATTATTTTATTTTCTACAAGGATTATTGGCTCTCTAATCTTCTCTCCTTCCACTTTCCTTCCTCCTTTTTTACTCTCTCCAGTGCATCGTCATTCTTCTTCATCTTGTACTTGTCAAAACCTCACTCGTCTAACTTCTTATCATTATGTTGGCCAGATATGGATGTTAATACTTTGTTTATGGTTTTTTCGTGACCTAATAGTACAAAAAAAAGAGGAAATAAGCGACAAGCAGGAAGCATCAGAAACTTTTCAACAGAAAGCAGGTGCTCAACATTATATCATTGAAGATACTTTTATGATGTTGGACCATCCAGGGGCATGAGTATTTCAAATGAACCAATAAGATCCACTCTTTTCTTAAGAAAGGGGACCTCAATAAGGTTTATTATTATCACAACGATCGTGGGCATATGATAGAGGATTGTCACCACCTAAATATTTAATGAAGAAACCTTTAAATTGGGGACATCTGAAGGAGTTTATTATGAAAATTCAGTAAGACCCTGTAAAGGAGCCATTGATTGACAATATTCTTGGGAAAGCAGAAAGTAAAGCTTGTGACAATTTTATTCTAGTAAACTTAATTTGAACTCCCTTACTTCCGATTATTTTTGTAGATGGACTTTGATTTGCCAACGGCAATGTTTCAATGATGTGGTGATCTCTAAGGTGGTATAAACGAATTTGATCTCAGTTAGGTCTTCATTAACTCAGGAAGGTTGTTAGGCATCTCTTACCATTTCTGTGAAGGTTAGGCATCAATTCAAAGAACTTGCATTCTATGGTGGGATTGTCGATTGACTTCTCCTAAGAGTTCATGTATTCCCATAATAGGTGTTATCACTTAGTTCTGTGGGGTGATAACTATTATTCTAAGTTTAAGCTAACAATTGTAATAGTTCTTAAGAAATTATCAACCTGCAATTCCATCTCGAGTAGTCATCTATTGGACATATTCTAGGTTGCGGTTTCAACTTATTGTTAAATGTAAAATTGATAACTATGCCCGTAAACATGTTCAACTCATTCGATTTTTTTTTTTTGTTAGTATTCGGTTCGTGTTCAAAATGGCTCGAGAATAGCACGTTCATGTTCTGCTCGAATTTATTCATATTGGCTTATGTTCGGGTCGAGCTAAATTTGAGTCGCCTTGTCATTAGCAACTAATGAGGAAATGTAAGTTTAATTAATTAAATTATTCTTATTAAATTTATAAAATATTCACTTTAATAAACATATTATTATAATGCAAATAACACCGCCTTTTCCCTTGAAGCTTTTTGAAATATTATTCTAAATTTTTTGCTTTTAAAGAGCACTTCCCACTTTAAAATCTTTAATGTGGGAGTAATAAGTAATAATCATAGTTGCAGCCCGCAAGTTCTTTGACAACACAGATATTTCAGGCGCATTTACGTCCATGCCAACCAAACTCTATGTATTTACATATCTAACACCTAAAATTAACCGAACCTGCCAACAACGAGGCTGGAATTTTAGGAGCATTTACCAAATCTTATGTATTTACATATTGAACATATAATATTACTTTTTTATTTATATCACCCAAATGATTTTTTTAAAAAATAAAATTTAACATCTTTAAAATTCAATTTAAAAATTAATATTATTATTTAATAATTTCAAGCCAAAAGGAGTCGAACACTAATGAATAAACTTTTGTTCCTGTTCAGTTAGTTTATAAATCTAGCTCAAAAAAAATGTTCATGTTTGAATCGCTCATTTAATGAACGAATCCAACACAATCTACTTAACAACCGAACACAAACTGTTCCTTTTCGCGAATGACAATCTTTTTTATAGCCCTACTGCAAACATAGCTTTGGACTATGATGGTCAGGGTGGATGAAAGATCACTTAGGTTTATAGCCCAACAAAGGCATAATAGAGATATCTCATCCAAAGAGGTGCATAATCAAACTTTATTTAGAGTTGAAAGGATTTTGATGGTGAAAGCAACAATTTGGTTGGTGTCCTCTTGGGGTGGTGGTGAAAGGTTCAAGCCGGCAGTGGAAAATATTTGTTCTGAGTTTGAACATATTTGAAGCTATAACTTTTAGGCTTTGAATAATAGTTTTTTTTTTTTTTTTAAGAGGACAAGGTGAGAATTCTAGATCAAATGTTTGGAACTTATGAATGTCGTAATTTTATTTCTAAAAATAGAAAAATATTTCTTTGTATTGAACTGTGGGCGAGGATATCTTCAAGACGTTAGGGGAGTTGAGGCTTTGGGAAGTTTTGGGTTTTGTGGAGAAATGTTTGGAGAGTTTGGAAAGGTTGGATGTGACTTGAGGTGAGGGTAGCTATGAATTAGTTTGGTTGAGCCTGCTATGAAGGAGATGAGTTGGAGTTGTAATGCACCACAACTCTAGGGGATTGACCCCATAACTTTTATGCATGAAATTTGCCTAAGCAAAAGATAATTTCTATACAGTGAAATAAAAAATACAAACCAATGTTCCATTTATAGATCGTAAGGGTTACCCACCACAGATTCATCAACATATAGCTCTGTATAAATCAATTCATATTTAATCTCAGTCTTACTTCTTCTAAATCCAACATGCTTTCATCATTCTTTTCATCCAATAATCATGCTTAATCATGCTTAATCATGCTTTGATACCACTTTTTGTCACACCTCAACATGCTCCCTCTTTTTAGGGGTCGACTGAGGTGCAATAGAGCCTGACAATTTGGTCAAACTAAATCTCACCAGCACTCATCCATATTTTTATAATCAAAACTCAGTGGGTGATGAATTAGTTTAACTGGATCGCTGCAACATAAGTGCTACATTACACTTCGATTACATATTCGGAAACATATAACTTAAATCATCTAAAACATGAAAACTATACATAGCAGCTAAATCCAATAAATAAATACATACCTAAAAAGACTGCAAGCTCTCAACATGGAACAAAAAACTGTTCAAGTTACCTAGTTATTCTTCCCAGTGCTCGTTGCCCCTACCTTGAAGGCAATAACATAAAATGAGCAAAACTAGCTCAACAAAATAGTCAACGCTAAAATAAGATTTTAAACATGAAAAGAAAGTAACATACATGCCTCGTATAAAATTATACACGTCTACATACAATCATAACATGCTAACATAGTAGAAAACATGAAAAGAGAGCATGTATAGTTGGTATAAAAATCAATATAGTATAACAGGCAAGTCGTAAACATGAAATCATAAGTATAAGCATGTTTATTCATTTCATAGAGGTCATATCATATGAATGTCACTTATTTATTGTATAGGGTTCAACTACTTTCATGTTATTTCATAATAGGTTGTCATCCTGCCCCAAAGACCATATATATCATCGATAAAGTTTAGGCTCCCCCCCAACATAGCAGTATCGACAACCCCCCTGATACCACGGTTCCAACATTACGTCACTGCCTAATCCTAACAATTCTCAAAGTTTTATCCTTGTATAAATATCAAAAGTCAGGAGTAGCATCCCTATATAATGTACTTGCAAGTACTCATGTAATAGTCTATCCCTTCACATTCATTGTGACATTTCTCAAAGCATAATATCTATAGCAATGTTCATCAAACATTTCATAAAGCATAATTCCTGCAATCAGGTATGTCATGCCTCATAAGCGTAAATCAAAACATAATGAATACCTGCAAGCAAATGGTGTCATAAGCATAATCATTTGGATCATAAAATAGCATAGAACCACGTGTAACATAAGCATTCATAAATTAGTTGCAGGTATTCATCTAAAATATGTCAGAAACAAAGTTGTTTGGGATTTAGACTGGTTTGAGGCTGAAATTTTTAGGCTTTGAAAGGGTAACTTTTTCTCAGAGAGAATGGTGAGGAAACCCAAATCAACTATTTAGGATGTTAGGAAACTAATGGTGATGCTTTTAAGGATTTAGGATCGGTGGTCGAGGAGTTCTGAATTTTTTGAATTTGTCTGACATAAAATTGTCTCCGTATTGACTTTTTGATAGGATTTATTTGGATTAATAAGGAGTTGAGACCTTGGGAATTTATAGGGTTTCTTGGGAAATGTGTAGGAGAGTTTTGAAGAATTTGGATGTCTTTGCGTTGAGGGAGGCTATGGATTAGGTTGATCAAATCTTCTGTGGAGGGGAGGGGCATTGTGTTGTGAGATAGTAGTTGTTGTGGGAATATTACGAAGGACTTGCTGAAGTCCAAGGGGATCCACCATCAAGTTTCACCCGAAGAGTAGATTACCTACCAAGATTTTTAATAGAAGATTTGCACAAGCAAAAAAGCAATGTTTTTTCAATGAAATTAAAAATAGAAAGGAAAGTCTTATTTATAGACCTTTTTCAAGCTTACCAAATTTGGAAAGATTTAGGAACCAAATACTATTACTTGGAAGAGTTAGAGAAGTCATTTTTAAGAACATTAGATGTACTTAAAGTCACACCTCTTCTTTTATCACTTCGAACCCCAATCCATCTATTATTGTTATATCGAAATCTTAATTCGCATCTTATAAATTTGGTACTCTTGATTCCTTGAATTATGCTTACATATTATCAAACAAACATTGAACTGTTTCTCATAGTGATTTATTCTACCTATGCCTTACGCAGCGCATACTCCATATTCAACGAAGATTTCAGAGAGCTCCCCGGCACACTAAATGCCGATCGTCTTGACCGCGACATTAGAGCCGGACAGTTTTGAGCCATCTCACCAGCATTCTGATGATAAATGAGTTGTACAGTTTCTATCTTTGCTCCACCTTATTACATAAGCTAATGTTTGAATGTCAGCTATGTTTTAGAGTATAAATTTTGATAGAAATTAAAAGACAATTTGAAGTAAACATGAATTCTGTGGAATCAAATCACTGTTTGGCTTGCCATGTTTCATAACCTTTCGAGCTGTTTCTTCTTGTATTCTTCTGATTCTATTTCTGGAAGCATGATCTGAAACTTGAATAATACGCAGCCAATGTAGATTTCTGCCTTAGATTACTGTGATGCAATTTGGAAATAAATTTCTTCCAATTTGCTTTATATTAAAATTTGGGGAAATTTACATAAAAGTCTCATATGTTCTTACATATCAAACACCTAAAGTTTGATATTCAATGCATGAAAATGTGTATTTTCACTTAAAAAAAAGTTAATAATTGTGATATTTTTAATATAATGTTGAAGTTTTGATTGTTATAATTGTACATATGTAAATATATTAGAATTATATGGTATGTATGTAAAATGCCCCTAAAATCTAAATAAATATAGCAGGTCACACTGGGAGCATCAGTGCAAAGTAAGATCATTTGTGCCTTCTGATTCAAGATCAAGCAATCATCAGTGAATGTTCTAAAGCAAATTTGCCGAAGGCCAGTTTCCAACATTTTTAAAAGGTGACATTTAAATACATCCCCTCAATTCCTATGTATTTGCATATTAAAACTTATATTTTATTTCTTATATTTACATCACTCAAATCTTCCCTATCAAATTAAAAATATTACTATGATAATTTGTAAAAATAAAATACATATAAAAAGTTGTATACATGTAAAAATTGCATAGAAATTAAGTGACATGCATTTAAGCTTTCCTATTTTAAAAAAACAGCTGCAATTCCATTTGAAACCCCAAACATTGTACAATTAAGTTGCCATACCAGAAATAAAAAATGGCCTAATAATTATTGCCATTTAAATGGCTTAAAATGTAGAGAAAACTGATTTCCATATATTTCAATTTTATTAGATTATAATAAAGTTTTAATGGCGCTTATAAATGCATGAGCTTAATCTTATACTTTATTTCTTTTTTAATAATAGGCTTGTTAATCTTATAAATAATGAAATTTAGTATCTCAAGTGGATAACATGTTATTGAAAAAAAAAACAATAATGCAAGTGTTGGCAAAAGGGGATGATCTCTACAAACATCCGGAACTACAATATTACAATGGGTACATTTAGAATTTTTGAGACAAATCATCCATTTAATTGTTAAATAATAATAACAATAAGGACAAATTATACCTAGAACTATAGCCCCTCGTTGTTGAGCTGATCCTATACACCTTAAATACCTCGAGGATCTCTATCTCCGAACTGTGTTAAGCGAGAAAATATTACGTCCGTCGGTCGTATGTGCGGACGGCAACATAAATTGCATGTCATACGTCCGACAGCGTGGTGTAATCTACGCTGATTTATCGAACGTAATATTTTCTTGTGTTAAACAAACTCTATTTCCAAGCTTAAAAAAATGTCAACGATACAATCTTAATCAACAATTTTCTTAAATATACACCTGATGTCATGAACCATAAGGACCTCAATCCTCAGAAAAGTCAATCAACCTTGCTTCATCTTCTCTGCCATTTAGGGAAAAGCTCTGAAATATATTTCTAATCAATCTTTCATTGATTCTCACATCGGTTTTGTTTTGTCTTTCGCTGATCCCCTTATAAAAATTTAAGAAAAAAAAAAAAAAAAAAAAAGCACAATAACTATGACAAAAATCATCAAATCATTAATAAGGAGGAAAAAAATAAATGAGAATTATACCAATTAGAGTCAACTCCAATTAGTGCACAACAAATCATCACCCTGGGAAGAACATTTATGCTACAAATTCAAGCTTTGATCAGCTCTATGCTCAATCCAATGAAGTCTTTTCTCAAATTTAAGCACACCAATATGGAGAACACGAGCATCAACTTGGGCGAGCTTTGCGCAAGCTCTAAGCAATATGTAATAATCCGCATGTGCGACATAAATGAAATTTGCATTTATTTTTTGTCTTCTATAGTGAAGATAGCCATCTGCTTTTTTTCTCTCACCCCTTGGTGGAATGTACTGAAAGCCATTATCTTCCATGTTAACCTTCAGTTGTTCTATAGCAGGATTTCTGGCGCCTGTAGAACAATTTGACAAATTGCCAACCTTTTTCTGTGTAATATTTTGCTTTTGTACTTTTGCTTCCTTTTCAGAGGAAAGATTTGTGGGTTCTTCATCCCTTGGCCTCTTTACTTTCAGCTCAAAAAATTTGGCCTCTTCATCAGTATGCTGATCTTCATCCTGGAAATTGGTATTAAACGAGAACTGATATACATTTAATGACATTAAAGCACTTAAAAAATAGATAAGTTAAATATCACATCACAACATAAAAAGCAATTTAAAGAACTTGTACATAAGTTTTTATAGTTGGACACCTTTGTGACATGGATTATAATTTGTTAACATTTAACATTTGGGTGGGAAGTCAAGTTACATGCATCTTGCAAACAAGGTCATTTACATCAAACCTAACTAAATCACATTATTATCATCTATAATTTTTTCCAAATGATTTCAGACATGAAAAATCATGAGTTATAACTCTTTTTCTCATCAAAGATCAGCATGTCTCCAAAAAGAATACATGATAAGATTGCAAATGGAAAGTTTGATGATGAACATGATGATGATTTCAAGCAATCATTGGAGGCCGCTGCTTTGAGAATAAACCACCCAAAATTTTCAATTGAATTGATTTTTTATATTTTTTATTTTTTATTTTTTATCAAAAAAAAAAATCAATTTTATTAAACTCTCAACGTGTAATCTGAAAAAATGCTACTATGCTAAAGCAATGGAAAATAGATGAGAGAAGAACTAATTTTTTGGATAAGAAGAAACCATTGTAGCATTACCATTTCATTTACTCCTAATCACATTGCCATAATTAATAGCCTTTCTCACCTAGCAAAAACGTTAAGTATTCTTCATTGCAAAAAATCTCTATTATCAAGCGTCAATCAATGTTTAAAGAAGTTAGATGATACTAATTATATCTTATTTAATGCATGGATGATTGATACTATAGAAGATAAGTTATTTGTTAAGAAAATGGTTTTATATATTTTGTCATTAGTTTACTCCCTTTGATCCATTTATGTTGTTCCCAGCCAAAGAGAGAATAATATCATTTTGGAGCATAAGCTGTCTATTTAAATAAAAAAAGGTAATAAAACTTCTTGCACAGTTTAATCTATGTATCAAATTGCAATTAACCTGAAGCACATCACTACTAGCCCTCGAGATAAGTACCTGGTTAGGCATTTTTCAAAGAACAGTTTATATTGCCGGATAGGCATTTTTCAAAGAACAGTTTATATTGCCGGATAGCGCGATGTACTATCAAAAGAACAAATGACACTAATATCCAACTTGTCATCAGATTTGGCTTGTTCCACCGCTAAGTTTCTATTTTTATTGCAACAAAAAAATTAAGAAGTTTAAAGCAAAAGAGCCTTCACTTAAGTACTATACTCTATGGTTAGAGCTGTAAATCATTACTTGAGAATGGCTCTCATGTTTGACAAGCTTCTGAGGAATTAAGCCTATATATATATGTGTGTGCGCGCGCGCGCGCATGCACGTGCGAACGCATGCGCTTGCATTATTTGTTTGCAAAGTTTTCAGCATATCTAGGCTTATCAAATTAAAGGAATATGAGCCTATCAAGCCTTAAATGAATCAAACATAAACATTATGCTCTTCAGCATACTTAAACAAGCCAAAAACAAACATATATTATGTTTGCTAAAACTTGACTCATTTATCACTAATTTTCAAGGCACATGTCTTGGGTTCGAGAGATAGTTCCTAAAGACATTGAAGATTTTTCTTACTTACTTCATTAGTTTAGATTTGAATTTATACTTGTTATAAATGACATTGTACCTGCATATCATTCATAAAATATCTACAACTAACTTTTATCCTTCTAATAAAAAGAAAGAAAAAACTTTCCAATTTACTTCTCTAAATTATATTCTTATATGAAAATTCTATTTGACGTTTTTTTGTTTATTTCTTTCATTGCTGCTATGAACCCCAATTTATAAATAATGCATGTATGTAAGAGTTAAAATCATGTTCATAAAGGTTGGACAGACAAGATGTGAGGAAAACTCGCCCCAAATGTGGCTGACGGCATCTCTTCTATCTCCTATCTCTCTGATTATTCCCTCTCCACGCCTCACTCACCACTCAATATCCCCAAGGTTTCCCTCCACCGCAAGGTCCTTCATGCCTCACCAACCTTTCCATCCTTCTTACTCCTAGTTTCAGCCTAATTTCCTACTCTTCCCAATCAATTGATCTTAAGCAGCGAGGCAAGACTAGAAGACAGCATTACACCTCCGTGAAGCATTTGATTTTCTTGTTTGGTGAATAATTACTCACTCTTATGTTTGCATTCACAAAACTCAGATTAAAAAAGGAAAAATGTGGAAAACATTCAAAAAACCATTTTACCCAGGCACTATTCAACGTTTTCCCACTGTAGAATCGATAGCCTGAGAAAGGTTAAAGCAAAGACCAAGTTCAATTTCCGTTTTGCATACATTATACCCCATATTCAATTACTCGTAGATATGTTTGAAGCATGTTTACTTATTTAATGTTGTTTTGATATGTGAAAAAAAAAGGCAAATCATGCCATCAACGGCATGTTAGATCTTAAGCTCCGCAAATGAAGTATGATCAAGATAAAGCAAAGTTAAGATAAGAGCTGAAAACATGCTCCACTTCTAATAAACGGGTAAGCAATACTGGATTGACAAAATAAATTGTAAGATATGCATGTAGCTAAAAGGACAAGAAGTTTCACCTCTTTCTTATCATATATATCCCATAGTCTTTCAATCAACTTCCCTTCCTCATATGATGGAGCCAAACCAGCAAAAATAACATCTACGCAATATTTGAGATAAGAGCGCAAGTCCTTTGAATACTCTACATGGAATTATGTAATTAGTCACTTATAGGAGGATTTTGATACTAGAACAAAATTTTTGACAGCTATAAAATTGCCATTTAATGTTAACTTTTACGCATGATGGATTGATCTCAAACTATCCGCTCAAATTATTAAAAGTTGTTAAAAAAACTTAACAAAAAAAAAAATCATTAAAAAAAAGAAAAGAAACCGGCACTTCATTCAAAAGTTTCTCATAGTAAATTATCTCAAGAAACTATTCAATCTATGAACTTCATGATGGCCGAAGTCAGATTGAATTTTTTATATTCAAAAATATCCATAATAATGTTAATGCAGAGCTTATTCACCTTTGATCTGATTACTTTCCTCATTGAGAGTTTAATGTAATTGATAGATGAAACATTAACAAGTACTTGTAAAATAAGCTTGTTCACATTAATCTTGAAACAAAGACCCACTTCTTTATTTTTTTTCTAAGCAAAGACCCTCTTATTAACATGCTACAGAGATGATTTTGCCAAACTTCCAGAACAGTATTAAACATCTAACCAGCCCAGTAAGTTTTTTTTTCTCTTTTGCAGACACATGTGCATATGTTTGCGCATTACCTTAGTTATGTTATGGAATCAACAACAATAACATATGAACTATTTTCTGGTATAAGACAATTCATTATCGAGCAACAAGAAGAAACATAAGAATTTGTAGGCCTAGTCATCTAGGCTTTGACGGTAAAAATCGGTACTACCATTCAACCGAGCTAAATTTTAGTAAAGAGCAACTTATCTAAATCTAGCAATAAGTGATCTTTAAGGATATTTGAAATTCTCAACTATTTATTAAACAACCACTCAATTAATTTTTCTTACCATTGATACTTGATTGTGATATGAGACACTCTTATGTTGATACCAGAGTTAACCCAGATCAAACCACAAAAAATAAATAATATTACTGAAAACAAAAAAAAAGGTTACGACCAACACTTGAAAGGGGTAATAAAATAACAAAACACAAGCAAACACTACTAAAGTGTATCCCAAGGGTGGTGGAGGTCTACTAGGTAAATCAAAATAGCTGACGGGGGTGGTGGCAACAAAAGAATGCTGGTGGCGACAGCAAAAGGAATGCTAGTGAAGGCAACAAAGGGGGGAGGTGCAAAAATGTAGGGACAACAAGTATGGATGCTGTCCTGGGTGATGGCAGCGAGGAATTAGGGTGGATAGCGGCGGGACAGCAGGAAGGAGGTGTTCCCTGGATGTTTTGGGCGGCAGCAGCACGATAGGAGGGCCACGACAGTAGGAACAAGGTGCAGTTTGGGCGGTAGCAACGTCGGAAGGGAGGGGCAGATGGCTGGGAGGCTGCAGAAATAGGAAAGAAAGAAAAATAGGAAAGAAAGAGAAATAGACAAGGACTAGAAATAGGAAAGGAAAAGAAATAGGCAATGACTAGCAATAGGAAAGGAATGGAAATAGAAAAGGAATAGAAGAGGAAGATGTTCCCTCTATGGAAGGGAGTAAAATAGGAAATTGGGATAGGGAAGGCGCGGCAATTCCAACCACCTAGCAAGCCCCGCATCATATATACAACGAAGAAATTTAATAAAAAACATAAAAAAAGCGCATGCTCTAATAGGATGAGTTAACAAGAAGATTCAAAAGAAAAGATAGAAATGAGAGGCAAAAAGATAGAATTAATTTTGTGGGAACAAATAACCTCATAATTGTGAACACAAACTTCCAAAAAAAAAACACTTAATCACTTTCATCAGCATAGGTTCTAAATCAATGAAACATTATTGTTTAAAAAAGGAAAGAAATTTATTTTTGCAAATTTTGTAAGGTGACTCCACAAAAACATATGAACATGCCACATAACATGCTAGTTAAGCATAATAAATAAAGCGATAACAGAAATCCTTGCACATTATAAGATAATGAAATTCAGATGGTAACAAGTTGTTAATTGTTATAATAAGTAAATTGAAACTAAAATGTTAATTGCAAATGGAAAACTAATATCAAGTTAAGGATCATAGATAAGAGAGTTTACTTAGTGACCAAGTGAAAAATTACAAAAAAGATTTTAAGAAGAAATAAGTCCTTTCAAAGAATAGTACAAAAATAAAAGTCATTGCATATATAGTTCTTGTAAACTAAAAGATCTACCAAGAAGACAGTTAGAAACCAAAAATTATGATTCTGGATATTTTCTATGGTAAGCTTAGTACTAAATAAGGGAAACAAAAATGTACAAGTTAAAAGAAAGTAGGGAAA
>NW_018164739.1:4443439-4498659 GCF_001263595.1 Phalaenopsis equestris | reverse complement strand
TAGGGAAAGTTTTAAACACTTAATCAGGTAAAAATAGCTAAGAGTGAATATAACATGGCTTAACTTAAAGATCATGACATCAAAGAAAATTTACTGAATGAAAATTTCAAAAAAAAAAATTTTTTAAAAGATAAAAAATAATAAATAAAGTTTGTTCTAGACAGACTTGAAAATATGAAGTTATATTAGCTTTTAAACAAAATATAAAAAGAGAAAAAGATCCAGCTTAATAAATCTTTAAAGTTTGTTCTACACAGACACACACACACGTGTGTGTATATATATTAAAAATTGGAAAGTTGTTAAAAAAATTAAAATAATTGGATTAATAAATCTTTTTAAGAAAATTTCTTAAGGATAGATTTTTTATGATTGAATGAGCATTTGGGAACCTACTTCAAGGAGTAAGGAAACATTTAGGATTGTGATAATTGAGGGATAACTAAAACTATGAATCATAAAATAATAAATCGAGAGAGGGTAACAAAACATTGGCTCGAAAAAAAATTTCAATAAAATAGAAGGATTAATTTGGTTTTATGCTAAGTATATCTAGCATCGAATTACTTTTGATCTAAAGGAAAAAAAAAAAAAAAAAGTAATTAAAGGATCTCATATGTTATTAATTGATCAAGAAAAGGTATGTGTATAGTATTTTTTTTTTTTTTGGTGGGTATTTAGTTGCAAAATACTGTATCAAAAATAGGTTTAAGTTATATTACAAAATAATATATACACATTTAAAGAATTCTAAAGCGATCAAAGAATTTTCAATCACAAAAAAATTTCATCAAGAAACAACTTTAGTTTAAAAAAAAAAAAACTACAAAATGTTAAATTGGTACTGAAGTTTCTTGATAAGAGATCCAAAGTGAGGCAAATTGGTGCACTACTTGCAAATGCTATAATTTTGATAAGCCATATTCTAAAGTGAAAACTTAATAATTTACAACGATAGAAGAAAATGCAAAGAGAGGGGGGGCACAAGTTTGATAGAAAAAATACCAGATGTATAATTTATGATCAAGTGAGTGTGAATTTATTATTATTATTTTTTTATATTTCAAAGAAAGGAAGGGAAGCCTAAATTAGATATTATTGAACATTTTGAATTAATTATACAAAAGAACAAGATTATAGGCAATTACGTAACTTTTAAAGTTAAAATAAGTTGGTCGAGATTGAGGAATGTTATGAGTTTTCATCATAAGAGAATATATTGAAAATTTAAAAGTAATTACAATGTCCAATCTATTTGAACCTGTGTGTTGAATAGCAAAAAAGTCAATAATGCTGAGTTAATAATGAAAAAAAAATGCTAATGGTACATGGAAATTGCTGTAATCCTAAGAAAAATAGGAAAACAATGGTTTTATTAAACCAATGAAAGGAGTAACAATTATCAAACATAAGGATATGAACATTCTACTTGGAGCATTTATTTTTAAAGTTTTTTTTCATGGTTAGATCAATTACTTAATCACTGGACTTCATGGTCATTTTTATTACTGTCAAATTTATTTTAAATAGTTTTAAATTACATTTGCATTATTGTTGGGGACCCTTTATGTTGTTAAGATACATGCTTAATAAGAACCAGGTCATTGCAAATTAGCTTAGTCTTATTCTTAATTAGTTCATTACTTTATGCATACTTATCGTCATTTCATCTTAAGCGATAATTTTGTATCGATATTAATACTATTTATTATACTCTATGATTGAACTTGAGTGTCATTTTATTGATTCTCTTGCTATAGTGATCATTTGAAATTTTGAACATGTTTCACCATGATAGTTTATTCACATTCGAATGTTTGTGATTTGATGGCTACTATTAAATAGTAGAACTTGAGTTTAATTTGATATCAAAAAAATATTATCCTCTATATATTTTCTCTCCGAGTTCATTCCACCCTTCTTATATATTCACCATTTATAATTAAATCATTCTCTCTCTACTCGTTTATTATTACCATTGATTCATTCAATCTTTCAACCTTCTTGTTCTCTTTACTTCATGAGTTCACCCTTTAAGTTGGATCATCATGTCAATATAGGTCAAAGCATCAAAATCAATTGCACATTCTGCTTTTGCAACCGCTTGATATACAATTGCAAAGTCAAGATTCTAGAATTCAAATTGTTTATTAAAACATATGCACCAACTTATACGAGTCATAATAACATCACCTCTTTCATATTGACCAAAGGAAAATATATTGAGATTTTCATACCTATTTTACACTGATTTTGATGATATTACACTTAAAAAAAAAGGTATTTTTGATGTTTTGTTGCAGGTATGTTGAATTATGGTAATTGGAGCAAAAAGATGCAAAAAGAAGCGAATTTGGAGCAAAAATGACCAAAATATGAAGATTTGATCTTGGGTGCCGACGGCGAGCTCGACGCCGCCGACGGCGAGTTTTTCCCGAAAGTCCAGAATTAAATATTCTAAAAGGCCGTCGACGGTGCCATCAAGGCCGCCGATGGCGAGCACGTCGGTTCTCTCAACATATGCATTGAAGGTGAATGATTTTTGAATGGACGCTTGGGCAACTCTTGAAAACTCTTCTACAACTTTAAAAGAAACAATTGGAAGCCGAAAAAGGGGGTGTCCACTGAGTCTTTGTTGTTTGTGGTGCTCATTAGAGTGTAGAGAGTGGTTAATATTGTGAGGAATTCTTCGAGATATTGTAAGAGTGGAAGGAAAGTGAGAGATTTCTTCCTCCTTGCCGCTTCGAAGGAGAATTGTGTGCTGTAAAGAAAAGAAGAGATTCAGAGGAACTTCAAGGAATTTGCTTGGGGAGGAATTAGAGATAAGTGATATTTATTTATTGAAGTTTGTATGACTTTGTTTTTGTATATAAATTTCAAGTTCTGTCGTATCTTCTCCATGAGTTCTGAGTAGTTTTCTCTGTCTTTCTCCTTGTCTTGAGATTTTATGAATTGGTTATTTAAATTGGTTGTGTCATGAGAATGTTAAAGAAGTTGTGATGATTTTTTCACTTCAATCTTAATTTACTTTCAATCTAACCAATTGATTTGTTAAAATATGTTGAGTTGTACAACTAAAGTGAAGATTACATCCAAGATTTAGGGAGGTCAAAGCCCTTGAAAGTTTGGTGCAAATAAATAGGGAAATAAAAATTATCGGGGGTAGAATCGGAGATTTTAAAGTGACAGACTAAAATCCTCAATTCGGTCCTATCGTTTGGGTGCTAAAGTGTAGATGTTAGCCCTCAGGCCAGGGGAACGTGGAAGCTCCGAAGTGATAGCCGGTATCCTCCCAGTCTAACCGCAGATTCAGTAACCAAACATAAGATTAGTCAATGTTCTTTATGTCTAGTCCAAAGGGTAAAGAATAGGTATGCTCCTATTTGGCACAATACAATTTGAACTGATTCAATTTATCCATCCACTTAAATTTATTGACAAAGAGAATGATGTTTTCTTATATATTGAATTTCATATTAGAAACTTTATTAGTAGAATTAGTTAATTAAGAGTTTATTAAAATTATATTTTTATTTCAATTGTCTATTAACGACAAATATGCAATTTAAACTATATTGTTGTGATTAAGTATTGATTTTTTAAATCTTAGTTCGTAGCCTCTAATATTACTCCCTGTGGGATCGATATCCAGGACTCCATTAGAGTCATGTATTACTTGAGCGATACGTATACTTGCGTTGATAAGTGTGACTTTGCAATTATTGAATATTTTATACACATCTTTATCAAATCTATAACCGTTATCAAGTTTTTGGCGTCGTTGTCGGGGATTTAAATCTTCTAGCAGCAATATTAAATTCTTGTATTTTTAAGCATATATAAAGTCGCTGTCATATATCTTCTCCAAACTATTTTCAGTCAAACCTACATATGCAACCCTAAATATATTTCAAAAATCTTGGGCAAAATTTGTAAACTAAATCCTAAGCAAAAAAGATCCTACATCATGAAAAACCTTAACATTGCCCATCACCACTCATTGTTGAAATCATTCACATCCCGCATCTATATCCACTTTCCTCCACCAAGCCTAAATAGGCCCATAAAATCCTCATTGAACACCTTCAAAATTGAAATTCTTAGCCACCACAAGTCACCCATTATCCAATCCTAAATAAGCTATACAAACCCATATTAAAGATCATGTTTAAACAAAAAGCACATAATATTCCTAACCAATCTTTACTTTTAATTGTTTTAAATTATGATTGCATTTTTGTTGGGGACCATTTATGTAGTCAAGATACATGCATAACAAGAACCAGATCATTGCAAATTAGCTTAGTCTAATTCTTATTTAGTTTATTACGGCTTAAGCGAGAAGTTTGTGTCGATATTTATACTATTTATTATACTCTATGATTGACTTTATCTGTCATTTTATTGATTCTTTTGCTATAGTGGTAATTTGAAATTTTGAACATGTTTCACCATGTTAGTTTATTCACATTCGAATGCTCCATGATTTCATGGCTACTATTAAATAGGAGAACTTGAGTTCAAACTAGAACGTAAGTTGATATCAAAAAAATATAATCCTCTATATATTCTCTCCCAGTCCATTCCACCCTTCTTACATTTTCACCATTTCTAATTAAATCTCTCTCTCTCTACTCTTTTATTATTGTCATTACTTCATGAGTTCACCCTTTAAGTTGGATCATCATTTCAATGTAAATCAAAGCATCAAAATCAATTGCACTCTTCTTTTGCTACTGCTTGATATACAACGCTAAAGTTAAGATTCTAGAATTCAAACTGTTTATTAAGACATAAGCACCAACTTATACGAGTCGTAATAACATCAACTCCTTCATATCTTCTCCAAATTATTTTCAGTCATAACTACAATGCTAAGTAATTGATAAGATGAGGAATTGTTAGAAGAATACTTGCCATGTGTGGTACCCATCCTATGATATGCAGTATCAAGAATTTGGAGCAACTCCTTAGCACAAAACTCAGAATTCTGAACGCATGGAAAGTCATTTGGAGCAGATGGCTCTCTGGCAACATCCTCCTGTGCAGCACCCAGGTGTTTATGTCCAAGTGAAGTTGAGTTCCTCATGTCAGATAGACTTGTCTCCCATATTCCATGGCCTTGAATATTATACAAAATTCTTATGGCCACAATTAATATTGCCATCACATAAACCCGAGTAGGAAGTGCATGATGACAACTAGACAACCATAACTCAGATGGAAGAGACCATTCATATAGGCGGCATGCATGAGGAAGGATCTTAGCTGCAGGCAAAGAAAGTGCTTTGAGATAACGCTGAGCTATGGAATAAAAGTTCACCGAAGGGGTTCTAAGGCCAATACTCTGAGCAATAGAGGCGGAGGTCGCTTCTAACAATGATGCACTGATAACTCGAATGGGCCTGAACATAAGTCTGGCACTCAAAGGGCAAAATTTAGGAGGACCAAGGCCCTGTCCCAACTCAGCAAATGCAGACAGGTAAGGAAGCTTTGCCTCTGATACCCATTGATATATATCTGTAGGCAGAACTGCCTCTCGTGCAAGATGGCAGGATAGAAAAGAAATTACCAATGTAGAATGTACAGGTATCAACTTTCTTAATGAACGGAACGAAATAGATATCACTTTCTGTCCAAAAGTTTTTCGTTGTCCCGTCCTTAAATTAGACTGGATTTCGTTTTGAGTTTCCTGTTTCTCTGCAGTCAAGAGCACGGTAAATCATAAGAAACAAAGTGTGAAAACAGTAGCATAAGTATATAACAAATAGCTGCATCAACAATATACTCAAAGAATTCATTAAGAATTTAATTGAGCCAGAGAAAACAATAACAAACAACATCATCATTAAAAAATGTTAATAAACAAGAGTGATTAGACTAAAAAAGATATCAAACCTTACAAATCAGCCTAAAAATGTCTAATTTAAAAGTGGCGGGATGAGAGTTTGCATGCCTCAATCAAAGAAAACAATAACAACAGTGTAATACTGAACACTGCCATTGTCACCAGAACAAATGCAGTTGAATTGTCTAAAGTCTCCCCACTCCATTCTCAAAACGTTCATTTGGTACTAAATTTTTATATAGTTCTTTTGCGAAACTTCAATAGAATTGCTGTATATCCACCATGACACATTCCAAGTCATATAACTCATTTTAACTCTCATTTAAAACTACAAGATAAACTGTTTCATATATACCAAAAAATGAATTCCAAAATGATGGGAAGATATGTCAAGACATGCACCAATAGCAAATGTTAGTATAACATTGGTCTCACAGGGAATGGCATTCTTTTTTATTTAGCAGCTCTAAAATAGTAATCCATAAACAATGCACGCATACTTGATCAACAAATATCTATAGGAATGTAAAAATGTGATTCTGTCTTGTGTTTTCTTGAAATGTTTGTTCATAAAATACAGCAAATAAAAAAAACAACATTCCAGTATGTCATTGCATGCTCCCATGTTCGTACACAATCTCCTGCCCCAAAGCATTCAAACTTTCCATTTCTCTTCAACCCGTGTTTGCGATTCCCTTCTCAGTATACTTCCCCAAGCAACCCCCGGGCAACCCGTTGTGGCTCACCTCTCAATCGCGACACTACACCACTTGCATTCACATCTTCCAAGCCTCCAGGTTGCCACCAACTCAACTCTCTCAAGATGTTTCAAGCTCAAATCACAATGCACTTGTTAGCTCACAGAAAATAAAACCCCTATTTTAATTTTTCCAAAACCCCAATAACTCTCGCTTTCACTCTCTCCAGCAGCATTTCTTTTCTGTGTTAATTTATGCTTTAACCAGATTAATGTCATTGCATGTTTGATTTTGATTATTTAGCGACTCATTCATTTACTGTTGAAAAATAGCTGAAATTCAATATCATTCGTGATATGTAATATTACAGTAATAATTAGCATGAAATTAATCTGCATTATATTTATTTATCTGAAAAAATTTCCATCTTGCTTATTTGTTGATAGATTCATGCAAAAAACTGTTTAATTGTTAACTCTAGCATCTTATTCATTGTCTAAGAATACCACCAAAACGAATTGCTCGTTTTCTTGATAAATTTTTGGAATAAGTTTTCATGTGAAATGTGAATACATACCCCGAAATGTAGTAAAACAAAATCCCAATATGTGTACAAATAATCAATATCACGTGTCAGCAGCAACAATTCAGAACATATACAAATCCTTAAGGATCAAGTGTAATATCATGCTAACATATACTATTGTATTACCCATAGGTTTACACATATTTGTACATTCGATAGAATGCAAGATCAAACTATCTTTTTTTATATGGATAACTTAAAATACTTCTTTAGTTTATATAAAATAGAGAAACATTCCAAAATGATCGATTAACTATGTATAGGGGGTCATTTTAATACCAAAGTCAATAGTGCCAAATTAATTTCCATGCTGTTTAAATAGGAGTTAAAATAGTTCTCCCATTTAAGGATTATGAGAAATATTTTGACAATTTTGTAGTCTTCAGGACTAAATAGTTCCCTACAAAGAGCCAAAAGGTTATTTTTGACACTTCAAAAATTAAATATGTGCCTTATAATGTGTTTGAATTTTTAAAATAAAATTAGTAGAATAGCTAAATAGATTTTGAAATAAAATTGACGATGATGTTAGACAATAAAATAAATAGCCTACAACTAATTCAATTGAACTAATTCAATTAGATAGATAGATAGATAGATAGATAGATAGATAGATAGATAGATAGATAGATAGATAGATATAGATATATATATGCATTAACAAAAATAACTACAAACCTAATATTGTTAGTGATTATTTAAAACTTTAAACAATAAAACCAAAATGTGATTAATTACTTTCTTAATTTGAAGATTTCAATTCACTGTGTTATTGTCTAAACAACCATGAATTAACATATCCAGATTCATTAGTGAACTTACATTATATATTAATTATTTAGCAAAAAAAACACTCCTAAACACAAAACTTACGAGAGAACTATAACAATCAAAACGTAATTTAAGAGCCCACTTGTTATGGACATTGCATATTTTTCTAATAGTTTAAAGATAACACATTTATATAGCCCACCACTAGCAAATCAATATCTTACTAAAACAGTACAAACACCGGGCCAATCTAAAATCATGTCTATTGAAGAAACTAAACCACAAATCAAGACAAACTTTATTAAGTGATTTTGTTAAAAAATTTTTCCAATCAAAATTTTAATATAACAAACTACTTATTTGATAGTGATAACTTCGAATAAAAAAGTATCAGGAAAATCAAATGTCCAACTTTACCTCTAAGCTCGCAGTAAAATACACATGAATCTCTTCCGAAAATGAACTAGGATAATTATGCATTTTTTAATTGTTTTGGCACATTTAGTCAATGTCAAGTTTGACATCAATTCACTAAATAAAGCTTTAGAGTTTTTCCTTTAAGTATGTCAATATAGCTCATACTATAATGAAAATAAACTGATAGATGGAATTTTGAATGCCTACTAAGTCTGATGGTGTGCTTAAAGTACTCCCCCGTGCCTTTGTCTAAAGCATTGCCCACTCCACACCTTTTCAGACTTCAGTGAGTTCAATTACTCTCTTCTACTCTCACAGATTTTCTCTCTTTTCGTCGCTCTTTCTCAACTTGTTCAAGGATTTTATGGTCGTTCCATACATGCACCCTCCCTAAATAAGCCTCCACACTCCATAAATCCATTAAAAAACAATCATCATCACCCTTCCCAAAATCAAAATCCCAATTCAAATTTAATAATTTGCGTTGTAGTTAAAATCTACGTGTTTTATCTCCCTCAAACACATAAAATCTCATAAAATTTTTGGCACAGTATCTCTTCCTATCATCCAACCAAATATTATACATACATCAAATTGCAATGATCCTCTAAAATTTTGTTGCAATTTCAAATTGCAATGATCCTCTAAAATTTTGTTGCAATTTCAACCACCGATGCAAGAAATTGATTCAATGTAGTGCGTGAAAAAAATATGCTAGGAGGGAATAGTGGTAGTAATTTAGTGCAACCCTTCCTACCATCTTTTTGCACTACCAATGAAGTGCATGGGAAAAAAAAATCTAGCACTTCAGTAATACTTCTAACTACATAAATTACATGGTTGATAAAATAAAATAAAAAATCAAAACTCGTGAAATATTCTCTAAACAAAAGTTCTTACTTACACAATAAGCAAATGATAGTTCATGAAAAGATGTAGAATAATTATCATTCTGACCCATTCTAAGATTATAATAGTGCAACAAACATCACATCTAGTCATGAGCCAGGAAAAAAAAAATATGGAATTACTGTGACTTATTAGTATTGAAGTATATATCAAATAGGCAATTGGAGGTGGTGATTAAAAATAATCTAGTTCAAATATATAATTTCTTTGTTAAAAAAAGAGAAAAATTGGTAAGAATTTGGATAGAAAATGAAATAAAGTTGATAAATATAAATGCTTTTTGAGTAGTAGTTGTTCACATTATTAAGTCTCTTTCTACCAAAATCCAAAAATAACCAAAATATGGTTGAAATTGTATGGTTTGTTTCAATTTCATGATTAACTTAATTGAGAAGGATTTACAATTTAAATAAAACTATCATACAACAGATGGCAAGGATATTTGCTTGGCAAAATATCACGCCAAATTTGTATGGTTGTATTGATAGTATAATGAAGCATCAAGCAGACAGAAATCAGTTGAATATGAACAAACCCAACTCATCTGAAAAAAAAAAATGAAATAAAAGGGTCATAAGCATCAATTCGTACATGACAAAAGCACAACAGTTGTGCAATTGAAGCTTACCATTCCCACCGTTTTTTTCATTGAACTTTGCTGAGGCCGCTGCCTCAGCCTCGCTAACCATCTTCTCAAACCAACCATCATCAAAAACCCTAGAAACCGCCACATACCTTAACCAGATTGGCATAGCCATTCCGCAAATCAAAGGGCTAACGCCAAACTTCTCCACCAAGGCCTCGCACTGCAGCTGCAGCATCAATTGCAATCCCTGCACGTACCGAAGCCTTGTCTCGCCCGCAGCCCTCTCCGTATCCCTGCAATCCACGGAACCAAAATCCTGCGGAGACGAAGATCCGTCCTCGAACCCATAGAGGCTCGCCACGGATTCCTTCTTGTGTGAATCGGCAGCTGCTTGGGTGAGAGATCGGAGGACCTCCTCCTTCGAAGGAAGCTTAAAATTGGGCTTCGAAGGAGATCGGGATGATCGGCCTTTTGCACGGTGGTGGAAGATGCTGTAGATGGCTCCGACGCCGCCATCGCCCCCGTAGATATCATCTGCATCGGCCTGGGTGTCGGCGACGTTCTGGCTCTGAGAACCGCACTGTGAGCAGTAAAAGAAGCCGTCATCGCCGCCTCCGAAATCTTCGCAGCCACAGACATCGCAGAAGAGGCTGCGGTGATTATCCGGTTTCCACTGCGGGCTTTCCATCTCCAATTTGGGGTTGGTGCTTTGCCACATTGCTCAACTTCCTCGATGGTTTCGAATGAGAGGGGAGCCGAAGGAGGAGAATCAGTAGTGTTTCTGCTCGGTGATCCTCGGTGATCCCACGGTTGCCTTCCCAGCTAGCGCTAATCAAATTAATTATAATTACATAAAATTAAATATAAGTATTTAATAGTTGATTAATGAATAAATTGTTTATTTTAAATTTTAAATTATTTAATAAAAATTTAAATGTTTCTTAGTTTTAATAATTAGTAATTAATAAATTAATATTAAATTATTGTTTATTAAGTATAAAAAATTAATTATTAATTTATATAATTAATTATTAATAAATGTAAATGCGACTTTTCATGTAATTTAAAGCTTTGCAAACTCATTTATATTCTTTCTGAATTAATATTTATTTTTGTATGTTTACTTTTATAAATTTCGTTAAATCCTTCTAAAAGTAAATCTTGCAACCTAATAGTATTTTGAAGGAGAAATTATTCTATAGGGAGTACGTACGCAATTTTACATGTAATATACCGCCATGTATGTTATATCGGGCCCCCTTAAAAAAAGTAAAACCGCGGAGGTTATTTGGGAGGGTTATTAGGAGGTTATTGAGACATCAACTCCAATAATGTCATAATAAACCGTCAATAACTCCCGATAATCTTCACGATTTCACTTCAATAACCTTCGCGGTTCGATTTCAATAACCCCTGCATTAACACCACAATAACCCCAAATAACCTCCCAATAACTCTCCAATAATCAAACGAATTCAAGTTAATAACCTCCACATGGCGGCATGTTACTGGAGTTCGCACGCAAAGCTGCGTATGTACTCTGTAAGAATTAATTTCTCACTTCAGGAGAAGGGACTCAGGCTAGGGCTAGTAGGGCTAGAAAGAAGGGGAAGAGTTAGACAGGTTTTGAGATTTTAATTTAATTTTATTTAAGTTAATTCTTAGCAATTAGATAGATTAATAATTAATAATAAAAATTTGTTTTATTATAAGATTAATTGCAGGTCATAAATGAATATGTAATTAGTTAATTTTGAATTCGTAAAAATAAATAATATGTTAAATTTTAATTTATTTAATAACATTTCAAGTATTTACTAATTATTAATTAAAATATCAAACTTCTGCTCAATAGATAATTAGTTTTACAAAAATTTTAATTAATAATCAATCAGTTTAAAGAATTTAAGTATTTATTATATAATTAAAATTAATAAGATTAAATAATTATTTTCATCTAATTAATGAAATAATTAAAATTTAATTATATTTTTTACTCTAACAAAACTAACCGGCTTTAAAATCCAGGCAAAAATTGTCAAATAATTTTTTAAATTTAACCATTTAAGGATTTACTAAATCCGAATTTATAGGATTTAGTTATTAAATACTAACTTAAATATGTTTGCAAGTCACTTTCAATCAAGAGTTTATGAGCATAAAATCCTGTGTATGCGTTGCGTGGGTTAAAAACATAAAATAAAATAATTTAAATAATACAAGTTGCCAAATACCTACTTATGCAGGTTTTAATCAAGATTTAACTTAACTTGTTAAATGAACTTTTCAAGCTTTGATTATACCATTTTGATGCATCTTGCGAGCGGCGGCGGCGGCAAACAATGCTAGTTGTAAGCGGCGGAGTGAACTGCATCATCGACGTGCAGCGGCTGCGGGCTACTAGAAGCAGTGGGTGATAACTGGCGACAGAGGTTGCAGCCGACGATGGGGCAGCGGCCGACGACGGCGGCGATAAGGGACGTGGGTGGCAGCTTGCCTATTACATTTTACCAATGATGTAATTCAAATTTGACAAAAATGAGACGAATTCTATGCATTTAATACCTTTTTTTTCTCACCAAAAAAAAAAAAAAGAACTTCTAAATACTTTCCCACTATCCAACACTTTCAATGATTATGATGTAGAATAAACTTCAAATTTTATTTCACATGATCCACAAAACATAAATCTAAAGTTTTAGTAAATTTTCACTTGAATTAAATCGCACAAGTAGCCAAGCAAAAGCAATCTTATTGGGACTCACATTTACAAGATATACATTTTTCCCCTTCCAATCAAATGCATGAAAAATAAAATACAAGATATACATTTTCTCCTTCTTTCCACTTCAATCACATCATAGATAATTTCTTTGATTTTTTTTTTTAATTTAATATAAATTTTATTATATTTTAGTCTAAAATGTTTAGAATACATAGTTATGATATGCAAAAAAACCTCCATCACACATAAATTTTAATTGAATCTTATTAATATTTTCTTGACAACAGCTCAGAATTTTCACTAAATTTTAATAAAATCATAGTTCTTTCACCCCTAAAGTTCTTTGAGACTCCTAAGTTTGAACCAAAACTTCTGCAATTAGCAAAAATGAAAACTAGTAATGAGTGTCTTTTAAGAGTCTCTAATAGAGAGAGCTGTTGTTTTGTCAGTCCTGATCCTCATCAAAACTAACAACCTCCTCGTTGACGTCGATAACCTCCTCCACCTCCACCTCCTTGGCCTCATATTCTTCTTCCTCGTCGCTCGCCTCTCCATCTCGAAGCAGGAGCCTCAGCTGCTTCTCCTCCTCGTGCAGCTTCTTCCATTGAGCCGCCCATTGATCCCATTCCTCCTGAATCATCTTCCTCTTCTTCCTATCCTGCTCGCTCAGCTGCAGAGATACATCCTGGTCTTCTGCTTCATATTTCTTGCTGTACTTCTTCAGATTCTTCGATATCTCTTCTTCCTTCTCAAGGCTCAGCAGAGACGGCGGCCTCGGCCTCCACAGGAACTGATTCAATTCTCCATCAATGGTGGACGTTTTAGCAATTTCTCACAATTCTTATGTAGTTACATATATTTACACACATACAAACATTTTATGCACATAAAAACAATGATATTATCGCTTTTTTTCATGAGCAAGTTTTAAAGCACTGCTACGATTGTAAATATGAAATTTTAGATGTGAAATATGTAAATACATAAGAAATGTGTGGTACTTACGTAAATTTCCTAAAAGATTAAATTTTTATTACCTGACAGAATTGATCCTTCGGAATCCGATATAATAGCTTTCCATTGAAGGACCAGACATGGAATCCATTCTCCATTTCATGAACTGATGTAACAGATGTTGCCAAATATCTAATATAAAGGGTTTTCAAACATCCGTTAACACTTAACAGCCGAAAAAGCTATGGAAGAATTACATGCATGCTACCTAATTCTTATTTCTTTACATATCTAACTGCACCTAAAGTTCAATTTTTACATAAATTCCACCTTACCACAGCATAAAAACGTATTTTTCACTTGTTAAAAGTAAAAATAGTGATATTTTTTATGTGATATGAAAGATTTGGATGGAACAAATGTAACAAAGTTTAGGTGCTAGATATGTAAATACATAGGAAATGGGTGGGTATGTATGTAACAGGAAAATAATGGAATTTTGAAAATTACCTTCCAGTCGGATCCCACTCCATCTCTGTGGCCATGAAGTGTTCGCCGGTGGCCATCGTCTCGAGCTCATCAACGTTGTAGAATTCTAGCTGGCCGTTGAAGCCCTTAAGGCCGGCGAGGACTATGAACCTACCTGCGGGAGACCAATAGAGAGCGTTCGCCTGCTTTGACTTCAGGGTGGCAAGCTTTGACACGCGGCCCACGTTTTGAGCAGTCCGCATTGAGTAGAAGCTGATGTCCGGCCTCGGGCCATCACCGTGGATGATAGCGAATCTATGGCCTTTTGGTTCCCATGCAAAAGCCACAATCTTGTCATTCTTATTCTCGAGTTCGAGCACCTCAATTGGGATGTCGCGTTGCTTAATTCGGAACAGCTCGAAGCCAGTGGTTGTGCTCTTCTTTGTCTTGGTATGGCGATCGACCTTTACAGCGAGGTATTCTCCATTATTCTGCCAGTACATCTTGATATCGCTGACATTGAAGAGGTTCTTCTGCCTCATTTCTTCTTTGCTTGGGATTTGGATGAGGCTTACCTGAAATTATGAAGGGACATTTACAAACATTAGCACATAATTCTTAGGAAGATTTACATACATATCACTCAAATCTTTTGTATTTACACATCTAACAATTAAACTTTAATTTTACATAAATTCCACCTTCCGCATGAAAAGGTGTAGTTCACTTTTAAAAAGTTAAAATAATGATATTGTCGATGTGATATGAAAGAATTGGGTGGTATAAATGTCATAATTAAAGTTCTAGGTGTTAGATATGTAATTACATAGGAATTGGGCCCTATGTATGTAAATGCAGATAATTCTTATGTATTTACTGATCCAACCCTAAACTTTCATACTTACATTTATAAAACTTAACTTCAAGATTACATAAAAATATCACAATTATTAACATTTTTGAAGTAAAATACATATTTTCATGCATTGGTATATGACACCAAAATGTTAAAAGCATGAATGTCCGACTTTAGGCGTTGGATATGTAAATACCTAAGAATTGTGTGATATATATGTAAGTTTTCAAAAAATAAAAGAAAATGAAAATGTTCAGCTTAGTTTATGAAAGAAAGAGATTGAGATAAAAATTTCTACTCACCCTAGCAGGCTGGTTACCACCACCAAGCTCCGGAACAAAGAATGCAATAATAGGATCTGTGGGAGACCAAGTGAAATCCACCACATTCTCAACCTTCAGAGATTTCTTATCTATGAGGGCGAATGTCTCAGTTTCATACACAGAGATTACATTCTTTCCCAGTCTGGCAAAGAATTTGTCCTCTTTGCCACCACCCCATCTGCAACAATAGCCGAGAAATTATATATGCTTAGAATATAAACATCACATAATAAAAAAATGGCTAAATTACCAATATAATCACCAGACTATTTATATAAGTGTTAAATTAATCCAGATACTCCATTAATATTAACGTAAATCGTATCCGGGGAGGAGTATTTTAGCCCCCCATTAAAAGAATTTGGGGGCTAAATTCTCATTATCATGACCCGAAAACAAAGCGTCAAATGACCGTGTTGTCACCTTTCTCACCATTTTGTCACTTTTCTCCTAAAAAATACTATAATCACCTGAAAACCGGCCAGGAGACTCCAGTTAAATTGCTGGATCCTAACGCAAAGTCATCTGCACTTCCTTTGAAATCTCGCATCAGTTTTCCAGTTCTCACATCAAAGAAATTCAGGACTACCCTCTGTCCACGAAATCACATGTATTTATGATTTAACTCAGTGAGGTAATATTTAACAAAATATCATCAGATTTTACTCACATGTGTGTCGCGGGGATTGCTGGGCTCATGGCCGCTATAAGTAACAATATATTTCTCGCCGGGAGAAAAATCTATCAGTTTGACCTATCATATAACAGTACATCAACCAGGTAAGGAATTAAAGCATAAATTATCGGAAGAATTGCATACATAGCCTTAATTCCTATGTATTTACATATCTAACACCTAAACTTAAAATTTTTTCATACATTCCACCTTACCTATGTATGAAAAGGTGTACTTCACTTTTTAAAAGTTAATGTAGTGATATTTTTGAGGTAAAATGAAAGATTCGGGTGGTATAAATGTCGAAAATAAAGTTTAGGTGTTAGATATGTAAAAGCAAAGTAATTGGGTGGCATAAATAGCCCTAAATTATAATGCTGGAAAGAGAAGAATCATGAAAGGTGGGAACCTGTGGATGCGCAAATCTCATTAGTCGGCTGAATGTGCTGGCACCTCCCCAAACAGCAGCACCCTGCCTGTGAACTGTGGCTAAATATGTCCCCATTGGAGACCACTGGACAAAATTCTCGGTCCAAAACTACGAAACAGAGTAAAAGGCCTCAGCTTGATTATATAAAATATTTGCTAATATATAATTGAAGATAAATAAATTATATTAAATGCCATAATGGACTACTTTGCTAATATATAATCAAAAACTAGTTGTTCTTGTAGAAAACTTTAAATTTGACAAAAAAATCAAGCAAGATGTGACTCAAAAACTTGTGTTCATATCCAAGCGTGTGCATAGAAAAATAAAATAACAGATTAAAATCCTTCAAAGGCAGTAAAGTTCAAAATCCTCACAAATGATCTCAACATGAAAACTGCAAAAACTTTCGATTTGTAATTTATATATGCAATATGAAGTTACAGCTGGAGATAAATTGTCTACAGAACTCCAAATCAATTAGGCAGCTTCATTTTAAAATGGATTTTCCACAAAAATGACATTTTTTTTTTCTTTCAGAATTGCAACAGCGTCACTTTGTTTAAGAGACAGTCATAGAAGGGTTCAAGCAGCATTTGTTCAAACAATATCTTATCTAAAATATAATTTATGCATAATTACTCTTATAATTATTACATCCTATCTGATACTACTCATTTTAATAACAAAAACGATCAACGATAACTATTTGTTTTATTTTTAACCCAATGATTAATGGCCTTAATAATCCACCAGTTTGTTCTCACGGTCAAAATTAAAAATTAAAAATTACAGATATAACCAGCAAAAGTAAATTCACCAACAACGGCAAAGGTTAGTGTCATTAAGGTAGAATAAAAGGAAATATTTGCATCCTGAATTTAAACTACCGTGCACATTCTTACATATATACATGCATGCATGCATGCAAGCATATTATATTTAGTCATATTGGATCCCCTTGAAATCCACGAATTCACTTGCCTATCTGCCAACACCTGCCAGACAGTCTCCATATTTGCGCATCGAGCTTAAAAATGGAAGAACATTATTCTTTCCTTCTTTCTGCGGCTTCATTCAACTTATTGATCCACAGCATTGTTCTTTCCATCTTTCTTTATGAAGCTTCATCCATTTCACTAATGCAAAGCATTATTTTTTCATTCTTTGTGTATCATTAGTTGTATAAATATTTGAATTCAACTATTCAGATCATGTCTTATTGTTTTTGATTTCTGGTTGTTCCTGTTTAGGAAAGTGGTTTATTTGTTATCAGTGGGAAAATTCTGGATGAACTCCCCATATTTTCTATTTAAACCTAGCAAAGTAATATAGAATGGGAAGAATTAAATCTCTGAATTCTTTCAATCATTTCTACATGCTATTAGAGCAACTTCCTCAACTTTTCCATCCTTGTAACTAGTAGTAAAGAAAGCACGCACATTGATGCAACATCCACTCATAGTCAGTATATTCTACTCAATAATACCACCCCATTGAATTTTATGTTTTCCATCGCTAGCATTATCTTATAGGGCAAAACTTCATCAATGGTTTCAATTGGAGACGATGTTTAACAATTGGAGACGATGTTTATATTTCGAAAAGGAATAAAAGATCACTTCATCGAAGCAGCTAATGGACCCAATGAAAGATACTTAAAGATTTGATCATGGAAGGTAATATGGTAATATGATGGCTAATAATTTTCATGGCAAATGAAATCATTAAAAAAACAAATGCAAAAACATGAACAATGAGAATGTTATTGTGATATAAAATATGGCTTAGGTCATCCAAATTTTATATTGTATGAAAATTATTTCCTAATTTAATCAAACAAATTTTAAATCTTATCAAAGTAAAATTTATTCATTATTGAAATGCATTCGTAACTCTTTCCTGTCATCCAAACAAGCAACCAAATCCTTTTACCTTACCCATAGAAAGGTACATGAACCGTTTAGGGTCAATAATATTCTAATCGAGCAGATTCATTACATTTGTTAATAATCACACTAGATTTACATGATTATTCCTTATGAATAATAAATCTGAAGTTAGCGCCATATTTCAAAATTTCAATAAGATGGTGCAAACTTAGTTCCAAGCTAAAATTTAAGTACTCCGCACCAACAATCGGTGGAAGTACTCTCTCTCCATTGGGCTTTACCAATTCGACCAAGTGATTATTCATCAATACACATCTCAATACTTCACAATAAAATATATTTGATGGTAGAAAAAATAAACATCTTATCGAAGTAGCTCAATCAATCATGTTTGCCTCAAATAAATTTTGCAAAATCCTAATCACAGTTATCCTCCAAACTTAACCACATGCTCAAGTCTTCTCCTTCACTCTAACAAAATTTTTTGAATGAACCCCCATCATCCATATGCATCCTAAACAACGGAGCAAACTTAAATATAGATCACTCAATAAAATTTCCTTGCATACTCATTAAAAAGTGCAGAATTTTATTCTCTGTCCACCATTTTTTTTTTTTTTTTTTGCATCATAAAGGATGTCACCTTCATCAAATCCAAATATTTATGCCGAATATAAAATTATGGGAAAATTTTCAAGGAACATCGCATTTAGAAAATCGAGCCTGTTACTAAATTTTTGCTATTCTTAGAAATCTAAATAAACTCCACTCAAAATCAAACTTGCTTGAAACCAACAAAAAACCTTTGGATTTCATACACAATGCCATCACCAAAGGAATGATTATATACATGAGGCCAAAAATCAAGAAGAAGAAATAAATCCAAGTATCTCTTGCACGTAGCCATGGATCTTAACTAAATTTAGAGACTTCTTATCTTCACATCAATAACAAAACTATATAACTGACAGTATTCGATCATAATCAACTAATTACAATCGGGAATGGAGTTAGAACTTGTACTAAGCACCCTACCAATGACTTTATGCCATATGACAAGTTAGCTTCTATTCATAGTGCCCTTATCACATCATTAATAAAGGTTCAAATTCAAAAAATATTCACAAGGCTCTTAAGTAGACTCACTACAAGTACATTATACCCTTGAAACAAATAGCACCTGGAAATCATTTAACTGTCAAAAGAAAAGAGATGAATCAAATTTAATTGAACTTTCTCTATTAAACAGCGTTGATTGAAGTAAGAACAAATTCAAAGCTCAATTTATGGTTGACGGTTTCACCCAAGCCTATGGGATAGCAATGAGAATAAAGTTAAATGGTTATTAACTCCATTTGTGTACTTCGATCACTTGCAACAAACTTGAGCTGCCTATAATAAACTTGATATCAAAACTTTTTTTCTAAATAGTGATCTCGTCGAAGTCTATATGATTGGCAATCTAGATTTGATAGCCAAGTTAGTACTGACAAAATTAGCGAGCATTGAAAAACCTCGCACAATTTTAAACAATCATTACATACATAATATGGTTCATTATCACCAGTGGTTAAGTTGGCAATATATCCATAAAATATATGTTAAATTATATGATTGTATAATTTATATTGATAATATTAATATTACTAATCCTGAAAAGAGAAATAATATTTGGCCAAAATAAAATGAGATTTAAGGATTTAGGATAAATTTGGTATTTCATTGGCATAGGCATCTTTTCAAATCAGCTCTCAATAGAAGAATTAGGACGATGGGATGAAAACCAATGAGCAGACCTATGGACCCAAAACGTTAAGATGGAGACTAAGGATAAAAGTCCATCAATTGATAAAAAATACTTCTGAGAAATAAAATTTATCTAGCACATGCCAGACAAAATATTTGCTTCTCAATTACCATCACCAACCAACAAATTCGTGAGAAATCCACGTGAGAAATCCAAAAAAAAAAAAACCAAAACAAAAATCTAGTTTATTTTCATAATGTTGCAATACATGAAGAAGGATCCAAGAAAACAACTATATTTTAGAAAAACTCTCAAGAAAAAGCCAATTTCTGAATTAATGCAATGAAAATTAAAGAGACCATCAAGCAGGACAGAGTAGGTTTATTTTCTGATAATAAAGCTAGTATTATCAATGCAAACAACCTGCTCCTTCGAGATCAAACCAAGCATATAGATAATGATTATCATTTCATCAAGAAAAAAATTGTTGAAAATATTATTCAACTTGTTAGCACTCTTAAATCTTCAACTAATTGATGTACTCGCTAATGCCATTCATCACATCAGCTTCGATAGTCTATTTGTTACCAATTTCCTTAAACCTAACTTATACTATGGGATCGGTGGAAAATAAAATCAATAAAACTTTCCACTACAAACTTTGAACTACAAGAATTATTACTTAATACTAAAGAAATGCATACTTCTAAAACATAAGAATAGATTTTCAAAAGTGATCCCCTACTTATGACAATATATACAACCATCATACTTAATAAATAAATAAATGAATACTACTATCATAATATCACAAAGCTAATTCAAGAAATGAGCATAGCCATTCAATCTAAACACTTCAGCCTATTTAGCGAATATATTCATTCAAAAGAAAAAGTAAAAAAAACCCTTATATAAGCAAAACAAAAATCAAAAACTGCAAATTTACTTAAATTTAACCTTTAAAACCTAAAAGTTTGAATAACAAGCCATAAATTTTAACCTTCCAATTTAAATTCAAGTATATAATTAATCTGAACCATAATTTTAACGATCAGTTCTAAGTTCAACTTTAAGGAATAAAGTATTTAAAATATAAAAAAAAATCAGTATTGTAAACAAATATATATGAGGATCATTTAAAAATAAAGACTATAGTAGTTCTACTTCATCTTTCCTCCATCGCTTAACAAAAAGGAAAAAAATAAAAACCTTTTGAAGGAATTGAGCATCAAAATTATCATTGTTATTAATTCATTTTTAAATGTTAAAAAACCAAGGAGTTTTGAAAATAAATCTTTAAATATTATTAGATTTTAAAATTAATTTATAATAATAATAAGAGACTTTTTGGTGTGAATACATCAGTAGTGTGCAAAACTTGTATAAAGCCAGATAAACTATCATATCAAGTAAAACTGGCAAGCATGAAATTAACTAATCCAACAACAACAACAAGCCTTTTCTCTATTCAGTGGATTGAGTGTTATATTTTCATTTAATTCTAATAGATTAAGATCATTGTTTATGCAACATGTCCAAGTCTTTTTAGGCCTACCTCTGTCTTTCTTAACATAAATCAAATCTAAAAAATCTACTCGCCTAACATGATCAACAGATGATCGGCGTTTAATGTTACTAAACCATTTAAGACGACTCTCTAATTTTGTCCGCCACTGGAGCTACGCCAACCCTATCAAAGATATATTCATTTCACATTTTTTATCTAATTGTCAAGCCACTCATCGACCTAAGTATTCTCGTCTCAGCAATATTTAACTTAGTTTTATGCTTTTCTTTTAAACGCCAACATTCTGCGCCATAGAGCATTGTAGGTCTTACCACCATCCTATAAAATTTTCCTTTCAGTCTAAGTGTTACTTTTCTATCACACAATAAGCTGGATGTATTCCTCCACTTCAACCAACCCTTGAATTCTAGTGATAACATCCCCATCTATATCACCATAACTTGGAACTATAGACCTGAGATATTTAAAATGATCACACATTTTCATAATTTGATAACCCATAGTTACAACTCTGACGGTAGAGTTACTACTACTAAAATTACATTCCAAGTATTCAATTTTAAATCTACTCAAACGAAGGGCTTTAGACTCCACTATAGACCTCCATAATTCAAGTTTTTTTCTGAACTCTTTCTCTAGTCTTATCCACAAAAAAGATACCATCAGCGAAAAGCTTACACCAAGGCACATCCTCCTGTAAGAGAATCCATAACTAAAGCAAAAGGATATGGGCTTAAAGCCGATCCCTAATATAATCCATTCCCCCGAGAAAATCCAAATTTCAAACTATAAAACAAACTAAAAAAAATAGAAATATGAATAAAGAAACATTCACTTATTTTGGTATATCCTCTTGTAAGAGCATCCATAACTCAAGCAAAAAGATATGGGCTTAAAACCGATCCCTAATGTAATCCATTCCCACGTGAAAAACCAAATTTCAAATTAAATAAACAAACTAAAAAAATAGACATATGAATAAAGAAACATTCACTTACTTGCCGGCGGTATACAAGTTCTGGCATCATTTGTCTGGGATCATTCCAAAATATCTCAGTGAAGGCTCCAGCACGAATAACAAATTGATCTCGAGCCTTCTCATCCGTCAACCATTTTTGCAGATTTTCCTGTAAGTCTCAAAACGGAGTTATGAATGTAGAACCCAATCATAGAACACCATACTTGTTTAAAAACCAAATATATAAATATGTGTGTGTGTGTGAATATATATATAGAGAGAGAGAGAGAATCAATCAAAATAGCCATACTAAACTACAAAACATGGGCCAAGATTCAAACAAAGCAACACTTCGAGTCAAAATAATTATTCATTGTCAGCCATTCAGTAATTGGTGTCATATAGTAGTAAGTTTTTGGATGGTTTACAAGGATACCACTTGATTCTTATGTATTTACATATCTAACACCAAAACTTCAATTTTTTCATATATGTCACCTTATCTATGTATGAAAATGCATATTTTACTTTTTAAAAGTTGAAGTAATGTTACCTTGGATGTGGTATGAAATATTTGGTGGTACAAATGCAAAAAACAAAGTTTAGGTGTTAGATATGTAAGTACATAGGATTTGGATGGTGTATATGTAAATACATAGGATTTGGATTGTGTGTATGCAAAAGCCCCTGTTTTTTATGGTGGAAGTACATAACAAGCCATTTAAGATCTGTATCACTAATTTCAAATTTAAGTTTTAATTGCTAAAGCAGAATTTTCTTCAAAGGAAAAACTACATAATAGACCATTACGAAGGCAAGGTAAAAATGGGGCCTGCTCTTGCGATAAAATATGGCTGACCATTAATAATCTGCAATAACAATAAAGTAAATAAAAATGAGTGCATCTCTTTCGTCCCTGAAATTGCCAATGGATGAAATATTTTAATAAATACATCAACGTTAAAAGTGAGGGAAGTTTTGAAAATTATTATTGTCAAATGTAACTGTTTGAACAACACAACAAAACAAATGCTGGAAACCACGATCATGACAATAAAGTAGCAGCTCATTCCTTGCGTCACTAATTTACTTCACTATGTTTCAGAACATCTCTTAAATTAGGACTCAATAGATTAAAAGGTGAGCCGTGGTTTAATATCATTGCATTACCACAACTCTAGAATAAGATGGTCATTGATTTCTCAGAAGATTACATACATGCCGCACAATTCCTATGTATTTACATATCCAACGCCTAACTTTAATATTTACATTAATACCACTTTACTTATGCACCAAAACGTTTATTTCTCTTTTAAAAAATAGTGATTGTGATGTTTTTTTGTGATAAGAAACATATCAGTGATAGAAATGTAAAAATCAAAATTTTGGTATTAGATATTTAAATTCATAAGAATTGTGTGGTATGTATGTAAAAGCCTGTAATTTCTTTAGCATAATAAAACCAATCAACAATGAAACTAAGAAATGATTTAACAAACAAAGCTTGAACACATGCATTTGCCAAAATTAAATAATCTTCTAACAAGATCTGACAATGTGATCCTTTCAACCGCTCTCCTTTCTCAATCTAAAAGATTTATTGCATACTAAGGCTACGAATTGAAATAAATAATAATTAAAAATTCAAAAAATAAAGAATAAAATAAGCATGGTGAACACTCACTCCAGGTACATATGGTTTAATTTCAGCGGGCGTCCATTCATCTGGAATTTTCATATATTTCTCAATCTCATCAAATAAATTCACTGCAAATATATGTGACTTGTCTAACTTGTATCCATTAGTCTTCTCTTTTGCAAGTTCTGCTTCCTGTTATATAATAAGAGATAAGAGATATAATAATGTAAATAAAGTGAAAACAAAAAAATACTTAATCTTTCCTAAAACTACAATCTGAACATAAACAACAGTGAAGTTTGACTATGGAAAAGAAAAATAAATCCATTATTCATGTGAAAAAAATTCAAAGTTCAAGTCACTATGGCATGAATGGTTTCAGTGTTTTAGTATGAGACAATAAAAAATAGGAGAGAAATGATGATGAACCTGACAAAAATTTTAATAAGAATTAAATGCCATAGAATTACTCAGAACATTGTAGCCCATTCATACCGGCGGATAAAATGGCTCTCTAAAGGAATGGACCATGTCATTATTTATTTAGAGGTTACAAATCAAATCTCATTCCACTCTAATTGGAAATTAAAACTTTAAAAAAGATGAAGAGAATTAGAAAGTAGGCAGTTGTGAGTTTTGAATGAGATAAAGTAAAAGAGAAAAAGAAGATTCCCGCTACAAGAATGATTTTGTTTGTCCCAAAATATGCAGAAAGTAAAGAAAAAAGAAATCTCTTAGGTAATTGTTTTATAACACCTAAAGTACCTATCTTTGAATAAAAACATTAATCTATTTTTTTTATTTATATGAGGATAAATATATCAAGCTAATTATATTATTTCATCATCTCTTTTTCTTTCAACTCAAACCAAGAATTGGAAGAATAATTTTTATTTCTCCCAAAACCTAATCAAAAGAAAACAAAAAATCTCTTTTTCATCTTCTCTATACACCAACCTTTTTTTTCTCATTTCCCTCAACTCCAAACCAAAGTGTTCATTTTCTTTATAAATCAAAGAGAAGTGTGACGCTTTTGTCATAAAATTTATGCATGATGAAAGCGCCATTTTACAAAACATGTAAAACAATGCATATTAATGATTCAAAATATGGAGTACAAAACCGAAACAATTGTTTCTCTCACTATAACGATTTCTGGAAAATATTGTAGATAATTGGGAATATGCACTGAAATATTTCCAAAATTTCTCTGAAATATATAACATTCAAAGCGGTAAAGCAAAAGAACCAAATAAAAACACTATCCTTATATCAGAATTATGAGAGAAAAACGGTATATTTGATCATTTATTGTACAGGCACCTAATGGCTTCATGTATGGTACCAAATAGCATAGAACGCTGAGAAAACTTTACCAAAACAATAACATAAATGGCACAAACCTCTTAACTCCAACAATTCCATGTCTAAACATTCACAGTAGAAAACAGCGATCATTTCATTAATACCCAAATAACATACACAGCATTCAAGTTATCCATAGAACAGCTAAACCTATGTAATTCTCAAACATTTAATATCCATATATTCGTCATGAATAAAGACGAATGGTAAATTATTTACTTTGAAGTGAAAGAACTATCCCTGAACATGCGCATACAAAAAAAACCTCAAACTTCCTCTGTTGGACCTCTTTTGCTACTTTCTATAGACTTTGTGCAATCAGCAAGTTTTTCAACGTCAAAGAAGTCGGAGAAAATTTAAAATGCAAGATAGTATCTAATAACTCAGCTAAAAAACAAGTCATAATGGCACCAAAAATCAACATACATTTATGTGCACGTTTAGATGCGCATCTGAATAGAAAAAATATAAGAATACATATACAATGCAATTTTCTTACCTGAGTGGTATTGTATTCAATGAAGCAGTATCCGAGTGTTTTCTTCGTTTCCGGATTTACTGGCATCCAAAGACCACCTTCCCGAATCACACCAATCTGACTATAGATCTTTCGAATAACACCTTCAAGCTTCTCAAACTTTTCTGGTGGAACTACTGGGAGATTGTCAACCACAATCACATTCCCAAACCCAGATTCCAGTTCAAGGGCTTCTTCATGATAAAGATCATCGTCGTCATCACTGCAAAATTGTAATAAAAGAGTATAGTAAGTACAATCATGCAATAACTTTGATAAAATATGGAACATAATCTATTGAATATTACCTTCTGATCCCAAAATCTTCTCCAAGGGGAAGTGTGATGGAATCCAAATTAACTGCGGACAAATCAATTCCTAAACCTCGTGCCGTGGCTTCTATATCTGCCATTGAAACGATTGCAGCCATCCTCACAAAATTGGGATCACAATCTTGTGCTCTTCAAGTAAACAACTGATAAAAAATCAAATTTTAAGCTTTAGCTAAAATTCAAGGCTCAAGCTTTTACGAGTTGCTCGGCTAAATTAAAGTAATTAAATGCAACGTCAAAATAAAGGATCCCCATCAAGCCAAGATGGTTACAGAAACAAATCAAGGCTCAAGCTTACGAGTAATCAGCCAAATAGGCGTAGAGAACATGATTTAAGGCTTGAGCTTACAATTAATCAGCTAAAAATAAATCAATTAAATATCACAACAAAATAAGAGCATATCATCAAACCAGGATGGTGATGGAAAATTGAGGGGTTAATTGTTCCTTTAAGGCACCACACTACCACGATGTTCCTTTAAGGCGCACGTGATTATAGGCTAGGTTGAACCACCTTGATGCTCCATTGAAACCCCACGTGGTTGGGGTTTATAATGGGTTTGTCGAATAAGAGTCTTTTCTGTTTTGAATTCATAACATCTCACGAGGGGACCTCTGAGGACTTTTTGCTTGTTAATTTGGCAAAGTTTATCAGCCTTTGAAAAAGCTTATGAGCTTAATAAGAGAGCTTAGGCCCAATTTGGGATCATTTTTATTTTTTGGTTTCTATTTTTGTTTGTATTTTGCTTTGATTATATTTTATTTAAATTAATGCATGTTTGACTGTGATGATTGTTTTTAAAAACACTCAAACTATATTTTAAATATTTTAAATGTTATTAAAAACAAAATAATTTCTTTATAAAAATTTAAAAATAAAAACCTATAAAAATTATACTATCCAAACATGTTTTCAAAAACAAGTATAAAAAATAAAAATAGAAAGCAAAAAGTGATGTCAAACGGGCCCTAAACTAATTGTCAACGAAATATCGCATGTAATGAAAGATCCATCCTAGGAATAAGCTTGTTAGCAAATGAATTCACTAAACTTTGGTATGTTAGTATGAATCATGCTCTGCCCTTGGAATAAACCATCACAATGAGCTTCAAACATTGAGGTCGTTAAAACATATGTAAACAGAGTTAGCAAATGCTTGATTGAACTCCCAATGGAATCAAACTCAATATGTTCCTCTATAAAAGGAATCGGAGATGAAAAGCCTCATTTTTAAAAAATAATATTGACAGTATAAATGCAAGAAAATTCCTATAATGATGGAGAAATCAAATAATTTGGCGTTTTATAAAATGAACATGTAGTTTCGTCGAATAAAATCACTTTTAGGAAACAATAAATCAATGGCACTACGGGGCCATTTGGTGGCAGGATTTCAAGAGTAGTTTAGCAGGATTTAACCTAAGAGGCTGTTTTATAGCATAGTTTAAGTAAGATTTAACCTAAATCCAGCAAAACAGCAGAAATTGTAACTTTAAATCCTACGGGGCTGTCTAGCAAAGGATTTAGAGCAGGATTTAACCAGGATTTAAGCTAAATCCTACCATACAGCCATTTTGGACAACTTCAATGCTCGAATTCACTAAGGGGCTGTTTGTTAGCTGGTTTTAAGAAAGATTTACGCAAGATATAAATCCTAAACAGTCGAACATATTCAATCTTGTTAGTTGAGTATAGAAAACTATCATGCAAGAGGAGCCACTAGTTTCACACCAAAACTTCCACACTCTAGCCTCATTTTCATGCACCCAAGCCAATGAGACCTTAAACTTAGGAGGGGAGAAGACGGGCTATGAAACAAGCTAACCCACTTTCACCTTCTTTGCTTGAAAGACCGAAATACCATAAGTGAAGTGGTCAAGCCCCAAAAACACACTTCTTAGTTAGAGCGGGGGCTGCTTTTGAAAAAGGTATTGCTTAATAGTAGTAACGCAGTCTTCTTCCTCTTGTTTGTTTGGGATACCTTTGGACTCCTTTTCCAGATAGTGATCTGCATATCGATTGTGCCAAAGATTCCTATATTGGCTATCGGTCATGTTCTCCATCGTCATTCCCACTCCCATCTAAAGCTCATGCTTTTGGCGTTGCTTTGTAGATCTGCGGATTTCACCCATACAAACGGAATTCCACTCTCCTCTATCTCGCTCGGGTGAATTGATTTTGAGAGGATTCCGCCAGTTTTTGGTGACTTGAACTTGAAATCCAATTCACCGCTTGAGTGACCTTTACACCCAGTCATTCCGAAGCACACTCGATCAAATTCAAATTTGTGTAACATGAAACCTATTAGCCCGAAAGCACCAAGTGGGACAACAAAAGTCCCCATACTGCCTAATTGACACCAGCGAGTTAATCCTACTTGTGCTTCAGGGCCGGCAACAAGCTAAATTATTCACACGAGTAGAAACCGCAGCAGCTAAAAATTTACTCCTGTTCACTTTGAGTGGTAAGAAAACCAGTGAGAAGTTCCGAGACTACAGAAAGCTAGGTACGTGATAGAGGGAGGGATTAGCGAAAGTAAAGAGGAGCGTGAGGTGTAGGTGGGTGTGGCGAGCTTCATTTGCAGGACGGGGTAGGGTGAAGTAAGGGCAAGAGAGCTAGTTGAATTTCCACCTATCGCATGCAGCCGCGCGTTCGAGTCAATTTTGGAAGCCACCAGTAGCAGGATTTACGCAGGGTTCAAGCTAAATCCTGCCAAACGGCCAAAAACGCCTCCGTAAATCCCAAAATGACGCCGATTCTTGATAGATCCGGGATTTACTATATCCTGTGAATCGGAGGATTTCGTAAATCTTCGACAAGCAAAGAGGAAGAATGGCGCGCGAACAGGATTACCTTCGTTGATGATTTCTGATAGGAGCAGAGCGGAAGGACAAGAAAGATGGGAGTTCGGCAGACTCTGTGAGCAGAGATCCCGTCGTTGCCTTCCCAGCAAGCTTTAATAGCGACTGTATCGCGAAGGTTCGTTGAAAAAGGCGAAAGTTTTAAGCGAAACCGGAGAGGGCAGGGACATAGGCGAGGGTTTTGAGCAGAGATGGAGAGTTTGTGCCCAAAATGGGTGAGGGGAAGTATGTATAGGCGAGGGTTTGGGAGAAACAAATATTGCATGCGTAGTTCTAATTCAGTTTTGCATTCAGAATTTTATTCAGAACCTACAGACAGGCCCATCATAATAAAATAATAATAATTTAATACATAAATTTGCTGTTTTAATTTATTTTATTTGTGTTAATTTATTAATTTAATTGATTGATAATTAATAATTAATAATTCAAACAAATATATATATATATATATATATATATATGGTACTCCACCGCCAAATCTTCATCATCCATCACGAATCTCAAGCATGACATGAATATCGATGCAACATTTTATGCTACAAATATTTAAACTTCAATTAAAAGTCATCCAAAACTCTAATTTCAACAAATTTATAGTCAAACTGACTGACTTGATGAGACGGACCAAAGGATATCAAGGTTAGTTTGATCTGAGTCAAATCAAGCCCAGATCAAGCAATTAAATTATTGTTAAAAATTTTTCGGACACATTTAAAATATCAAACGAATGTTGAGTTCAGCGAGTTTATAGTCGAATAGAGTGTCTCAACAAGAAGAATCCAACGAGCCCAAAATTGCTCAATTCCGACATCTTTAAGGCACTTAAATCTTCATCAAATGTCATCCGATTGAGGGAAACTCTCCGGACCGTCTGATCAAAAGAGTTCATATTCATGCATTGATTGTACCCAAAATACTATAAATAGAGCTCCACCTTACATGAAATGAGGGCTTGGGCGAGAGAACTTGAGGAGAAGGAGCTCGAGTCCAACATCATTTCTGTCATCGTCGATCGTCGTCGACCACCACCAACTGTCAGCTACCAACGCTGACCTCCGTCGACCACTGTTAACCACTACTGACCAGACGTAATCAGCCGACGTTATAACTTGAATAATCTAGTAAACATTTTCCGTCTATGGAACAAGGGTACTCTGTAATCATCAACTTATAGTGGATTTGTTTAACCGGGACAGGCCCCGTGATTTTTCCCTTTACGAGTTTTCCACGTAAAAATTTATGGTGTCATCACAGATTGATTCATTTTCATCTGAGTATGTGTTGAATCCTCATGCAACGCTAAGACGATAATTCATTACTCTACAGCCGTGAATTTTCCAGCACGCATAAGTTTGACGCTGTTTGTGGGAACGTTTCAATCCCACATCTAAAGTACTTACGCGGTTTCCTACATGGCCACCAGACACAATATTCGTGACAATGGAGCATCCCACTCCAATGCTCATTGTTCCAGGGAGAAATCACGAAGCCAAAGGCGACAAGCTTCTTATCCTGCCAACGAAGGTGTTTCGGGTCTTTCAATAGAAGATTGAATGCGTAGAATGGAGGAATCTCAACTAGAGATCCTGTAGCTCCTACGCGGGGCTCAACAGACATTGCCTACACCATTGGATGAAATTCGTTTACCGTTAACTCCGCTACGTACGAGCAACATACCGCTCGGAGAAACTCGTATCGGACCGCCTCCTCAAGAAGGAACACATCCCCTCTCAGGTGATGTCATTCGTAATGAACTACGACGCCTCGTCCGGGAAGAGTTTCCCATAGAGAAAAAGGATCGCTTCTACACTCATCATAACATCCATGAATCCTCTCCTGTAGCGGATGCAGTCCTTTAACACCCCATCCCAACAGGCTTCAGGCTTCTGAACATTGATACATATGAAGGGATAATTGACCACTACGAGCATATTGATCATTATTGAACCATCATGCACATTCAGTGTGCCTCTGATGCACTTTTGTGTCAAGTGTTCTCGACTACTCTTAAAAGACAAGTTCGGACCTAGTTCTACTATCTGCCAAGAGGCACTGTAAACACCTTTAACGAGCTTGTCAGACTGTTCGCAGAGCAGTTCATCACAAATCGAAGAATCATCAAAGATTCATCCCATATCTCTGGAATTCGTCAATGCGAAGGAGAATCACTAAAGGACTATTTTCGCAGGTTCTCTACTGAAGCCCGACAAATTATGGGAGTAGATCCGGAGTTATTAAGAGGAGTATTCCTTGGGGGGTTCCGCCCAGGACTCTTCTACTCGTCATTGATGTGGGTGACAGTTTGTTCTTATGATGTCCTTATTCACCCCTTATTCACCGTGTTGAGGCACTGAGGCACAAATTTCTGCAGGATGAGGCCATCATTGCTCACAAAAAACAAATTGAGCGATTGGGGGGCAAGCGCAAGAATAACGTCGGGGATACCAATCAAATCTCACAACAACAAAAATTTAGACCACAAGGGAATCGTGAACAACGATCAAAATAAGAATACATGTCACTCAACACGTCGAGTGTTAACATCTTAATGACACTCAAGGATGAAGAGACTGTCAAGTGGCCAAAGCCGTTAAGAAATCCAGATGGTGGAGATCAATCACAATATTGTCATTTCCACCAAGCAAAATGACAGTAAAAAAAAATATGTTTTCAATTAAAGAAATAAATTGAACTTCTAATATGCTAAGGTCACCTGGGTCGCTACTTACAAGAAAAAAGTGAGGGGGACCAGAAGAGAATCGTTGGAGTTATTGAATGAGAAAAATAACTCCAATTCATCTTATATGAGTAAAAGATTGACTTATAAACACTTAATTTTATTTTAGCAAAATTTTCATGTTGCTTTAAAATATCATTTCATTGAAATTGTTTTATTTTCTCATGAAAGATTTTTTTGTAGAAAGCCTCTTTGAGGATGGGAATCTACCATGCCCCTAACACTATTACAGCTCCCAACTAATGCTTGTGTGGAAACTACTGGTCTGGATTTTATGCAGCCCATGTGGGCAACTAACACTACAATAGCTACTAACTATAACACGTACGACCAACTACTAACACAACCTCTAACTAAAGTCTCTGTGGCCAATTAACGACAAACATGTCACTAACTAAGTTTTGTACAAGCAACTATGACTATAAATTCTAAATACAATTATTACTATTCCAATCACCAACTGTGACCAATGAGACAAATTTACAATATTGCAGTCACCAACTTTAATTATTATTGTTACAACTTTCAACTATGAAATGTGTGGCCAGGTGACATTATTGCAATCACCATCTATGATCTACGTGGTCAATTACTACTCTTGCAACTTTTTAGCTAGACCTTTGTGGCCAGCTAGTGCTATTGTGGTCTCCAATTGCAACTTTTTGGGGTCAACTAACACTTTGTAGTCACCAAATACGATCTATGATAAATTGTCGATAATGCAGCTTCCAACCACGATCTTTGATGAACTATTATTTGTGCAGCAACCAACAATGAATTTTGTTGATATTACAGTTGTTACAACTTCTAACTGTAGTCACTGTGACCAACCATGACAAATATAATCACCAACTATAGCATTTATGGTCAACTACATTTGTTGTAGCCCAATCATGACTATTATTGCTAAAGTACTACTATACACATGTAATTATCAGTTTTATAATTTTATATTCTCTAATTTATGAGAAGAAGGAATGCATGTGCTTATCAAACATATAGTGAATTACTTTGATTACGGCTGGCACAATGGTTCTTTATCTTTCCAAGGTTTTTTACATAAAAAATCTCAAATTTTCTCGTGTTACTTTTCTATTAAATACGCATGTTGGGTTTATGTGCAGTGTCAAAACATTAAACTACCGCTCTAACGTCATGAATCTTTCAACACACAACAAGGTTATTTGGTCGCCAGTATAAATTAACGTAAGTAGAATTTAATAAATCACTAAATTGGTAAATCTATATACTCACCCATCATTTGGATTTACTAAATCCAAAATTTGGCAGAATCAAATGAAAAATGCAAAATTTGATTCCCTAAATCACAAATTTTATGCAATCATGGACTCCTGCATTGTGTCATTTGGCTTGATTAGTAAATATAGTGATAAATCTTACTAAAGCTCTATTCCAACCCATTACAAAGTTAACAGAATTTCATAAATCCCACATATCCAAATTTAGTGAATCCTGACAATAAATTTAATAAATTCTGTGAAATTGTTCATAAATGATGATGAGGATTTTTAAATCTATTTGATTATTAGACTTTAACAACAATCAGAGTAGATTATAATAAATTTAATAAATTTGACTTTTTAAAAATATTTAAAAATAGCCAAAATTAGTTAAATCTTAAATTTAATTCATATTTTATTTTTAACCATGATAAGTAATAATTATATAATTATTAAAATAATTAATAATTAATAAAATTTGTATTTGATTAATTATTGAATAGAAGCTTAAAATTTTTAAAGCAATAATTAATTTGTTATTAATTAATAATTACTTATACATTTATTGAATGAATAAGAATTAATATTTTTTTACTAATTAATAAATAAGAAATAATCATAAAATTATTTAATTATAATTAATATGATAATATTATTAATTTTTATTAATCAATTAAATAAATAAAATTAACTTAGATAAAATTGAATTAAAAAAATGAATTTAAATAAAATTAAATCAATAAAAGCCATACCCATATCACTCACTCACTCCTCCCTCTATGAAATCATTGCATGTATGGGTGTAAACGAGCGGACCTTGGGCGAGCTTAGACTTTACTCGTGTTTGTCCCATTTAGAAAAAAATGTTGTTATTCAAATTTGACCCGTTAATATATAGAGCACAAAAAATTTATTAGTGTTTGCTCTTTTCCTCAACAAGCCAAACACTAAAAACTTAGGGTATGTTTAGGGTAGCTGTAGCTGCGCTGCCACAGGAAACTGCTGCGAAGAAGCTGAATGTCTGTTTGTTGCAGTTGGGTAAAAGTAGCTGTGTGGCAGCTGTTTATGAAAAAATGATCGCTCTGCCCTTATTTAGTAAAGATGTTTAAAACAGACTGTGTCAACAACATTTTCGATACTTCAGAAGCAGAAATTCATTTCAAAAAAAAAAAAAAATCAGATACATAACTCACTTAACAGTGATAACCGGAAGTGCTAAATAAAAATAACAAAAACTAATAATAACAAAAAAGCTCAAGACAAATTTTTCTTTGGCTGACAATGGATCCTCGACTAAATTCAAAAGATTTCTCGAGCATAGAAAATTCGTCACAGCCCTGTTGCAAAGGAGCAAAGATTCTAAGATATTGTTATTCCGAAGCACATGACACAATGAACGACCATCTAATGCACATGGAGTATTTCTTTTGAATCATAAATCGAATAGACATATGGACAAGATTGAACAAATATAGGATTAAAAAACTATATTTTTTAGAAATATCCTACTCATAAGCTTCAACCAGCCGCCTCAGAACAGAAGCTGGATGAATTGTTAAGTTGTTAGAGAAATTATTTACATATTGGCTTGCAGCAGAGCATGCTTAAAAAACGAGGAGCTTTTGATGGAAGGGTAATGTGGAGCTTCATTTAAATCCCAATCCTTTCATATTCAATTAGTAATTCTATAGTAATTCATATAAAGAAAAAAAACAAATTTCCACATGCAAAAATCTGGAAAAAGCAACATATTCATTAAAACGTCAATATCACCCTTTAGTTATGCTGAAACATGCCTTTTAAGATTGTCCATCAGTTCATATTCAGTTCAACAAACAAGCACATGCACTAAAAACAAATTAAAAAAAAAAAGAAAACCCTAAACCAAAACAAAATGAAGACAAGAAAGTGACAATGCGTTGATCTAGACTCAATAAAAGTTCCAACTGATTTTTGTTTTTCAATTGCTAGCATGGAATACACATAAACTTGAAGCTCCAAATGAAAAATAATAGTAAGTTCACCTCACGCCATGCCTTGGCTTGATGCCCGGCCCTCCATTTTCTTGAAATCTATCTTTCCTGCAATCGACTTCTGCAGCATGCATTTTTGTTACTCCAGAAGCAACATTCTCCGCATTTTTGTTACTCTGCAGCAGAACTAACATCAGAAGCTACTCCAGAAGCAAGATTCTCCGAGCATTGAATTCTACCATGATCATTCTTCAAGTCCGCCTTGGTGAAGACCTTCTCAGCTGGAGCCACGGCCGAGTGTAGGTTGGTCTTCTCCCTAGACATGAAAGAGAGTGCAGGAAAGGAAGCGCCGCCGACGATTGCTGCCACTTCAATAATAGTGGACGAGCTCGACTCCATTGGGTCGTCGTCGGGATGCACTCCATTGGGTTGAGGGCAGTTAGGTAATACTTACACAAATGAACGCGACCCAAATGAAGTCGGGTCGCGGGGTCATTTGTTAGCATGCATTTTTGTTAAAACTTGAAAAATTTTGCCGTCCCAAACCACGTGAAACTACGTTTGAGTGCGGCCATCTCCTCTGCCGCTGCCCAAAGCAGGCCCTTATTGTTGTTAGATTTATTTGGTCAGGGAACCAAATAAGAAAGTATTAAATCCGGTGGCCCCAACTAATACTTCTCCATGAACAGAAGGTACTTAGTAAGGAGGGTAGGAAGAGCTGATCGGGTCCCTTCTCCTCTCTGTGCGGTCCAAAACTACCATTTTTCTCCTCCTCCTGCTCGTCTCCTACACCGAAACCATTGAAGGAGGTAACTTCACGTCTCTTTTCCCCGCGAGGCGTTTGTCCTGGATCTACTAAATCCACCGCGAAGCGCGGATCTATCAAATCCGAGGCTTTATATTGTCCAAAATGACCGTCTGTGGCAAAGTTTATTATGTTAAAACCAGCTTAAATCCTGCTGTAAATCCGTTAACAGACAGGCCCTTCGTGTCTCAGCACTCTCTGAAGCTTTCTCTCCCGCGCGAATCCTTTCGATGTCTTGCATGGAATGCGACTGCGTTCGACCTTGACCAAATGATGGGCTGTTTTCCTTTTCATGGGATAGGATAGCTTTATTTCACCAATTGAGTTTTATTCGTAAGATCACCGCAACAGCCTTAGCTCTGTATTGTCTAGGATTCACAACTGGACCTTCCACAACGAGCTCGGCCTCGTGTTCGTTGTCGTCTACCAGCGAATCCTCCATCTTCTCTATGTGGATGAGCTTCTCTCCGCCGCGCGCCATGAGTTCTTGCTGATATACGATCCTAGGCGCACTGCATATGACGAGTTTGATGAGATCTTCTGCCAGCTTCACAAGGAGGCAGAGGCACGAGCGGAGGAGATGAGAATGCTGAAGCATGCTGGATAGGCGCCTCGTTTATCAGCCAAGAAGCAGGTCCAGAGTACTGCCTCGAAAGGTGCACAGCAGGGCGGCGGAAAGCAGGGGAGTGGCGGTAACAGCAGTTCTGTGAATGATGAAGATGATGGACGGCATGGTTTAGTTAGTAATAGCTCTAATAGACACCAAAATGGGAACAAGTCCGTGCAACTAGTGCCATTAAAGGACTACCCGATTCTGGTGCTTTTGATGTAAGTAAATTACAGAAACTGCGCGCCAAAGGCGCAAAAAGGAATTCTGTTGGAGAAGCTGGCAAAGCTTCGAAGTAGGAGCCGAAGAAGAATGTAAGAAAGAATAGGATTTGGGATGATTCGCCTTCTGAGTCGAAGTTGAATTTTACTGATCCGGGTGATGAGATGGGGGATGCTGTCGTAGAGGATATCGCATCTGATCAGGGTGAAAGCATGACGGACAGGGAGATTGTGAGCGGCGAAAGTGAGAATGAGGGGGATGACGAATTTCAGAGTGCTAAAGCAAGTGCCAAGAAGAAGAGCTGGTTCTCATCTATGTTCCAGAGGTAATTAATCTATTTTTCATCTCTGATGCATTTTTTTTTTTTTTTTTGGTTATGTGCATAAGTGCTACTTGTGGTCAACACTTGGTCAAGTTTGGCAAAGCTTATTCCTTTTTATTTTTTGTTGCTTTTTCAACTTTGTTTAGGATTCATAGGCAAGCTGATCTCTGCCTGCGGATTTAATGATGTTAAGTCATTTAGTTATGATTATCATAGCCAAGCTGATATCTGTCTGCGGTTTTAATGATGCTAAGTCATTTAGTTATGATTATGATTTATCATATTCTATTTTTTTAACACGTATTGATATTGTTAGGAAGCCTTATATGAGATTGGGCAGGACGTTTTGAATTTTCGATCAGGGGTTAGTGTGCTTAAATACCACGTTTTTTCTAGTTTAAAATGTTGTTTTAAGAGAACTTGATGTTTCAATGCATTTCGTAAGTTTTTATTTGTAATTTGCTTCCAATCTCATACTTGAAATCTTGGTTGGTGATCATATTAATTAAATTGTTACTAGGGAAAATTGTGTAATATGCCAAATGACTAAAAATGAACCTAGCTATGCTGATTTGTTATCTGTGATGTGTGATATATTTTTATCAAGACTGTAGGCTTTGAATTGAGCAGGCTTGTGTCCTGGTCTGATCTGCAACCTGCATTGAAAGCTCTCAAGGATAGATTGATGACAAAAAATGTGCTATGGATCTGTTTAAACGGGCACATTCGTCACTCTAACTTACAGATTAAATAATTATAAAATTCGTAGGCAGAAGAGATAGATGAAAAGCTCCGTGAATCTATTGTGGCTAGTCTCAAAGGAAAGAAGATGGGATCATTCACTAGAATTTCTTCTACTGTCCAGGTTTGCTGTCCATTTTCTTTTTTCCAACATTCTTTGGTTTTTGACAGTCTTAGAAAGAAGCTTGATGATTTATTTTTGGTAAAAATTATAGGCAGCAATGGAAGAGGCTCAGCTTGGCATTTTAACTCCAAAGCGATGTGTTGACATTTTGAGGGATGTGCATGCTGCCAAGGAACAAGGGAATCCGTATGTTATTGTCTTTGTTGGAGTCAATGCTGTTGGGAAATCCATAAACCTTGCCAAGGTTTCAATTATAATTTCTTTATTTTCCATCCTCTGTAGCTTCTGATTCTAGAGGAAGCTGTTAATAAAATTTCTCATGTCCTCCTCTTCCCCTCTAAAATCTGTCACAACTCTGGTGGCTTACTGGCTTCTGCAGCACAATATTAGTGTCATGCTTGCTGCATGTGATACTTTCAGGTCCGGTGCTGTAGAGCAGCTCAGAACCCATGCACGCAGACTCCAGGTTAGCTTTTTACCAAATATTCATTCTTGTTTAAGTATGACATTTTAAGTGGTTGCTAGCTGTTTCAGTTGATAAAGATTTTTGGAAATTGTTGTCAAGATCTTGGATTTGAATCCCATCTATTTCAATATATCCCAATCCAAGCTTGGATGTGCAAAAAATAAAAAGGAGCTTGATTAAAAAGCTTATGAATTTTTACTTCTCATCTTAATATGCTAAAAGACTTTTGTTCAGCTGCAATCTGAATTCAGCAAATCCAAGACATGAGTTTTTATATTTTGCTAAAACTTGTCTGTAGATTCCTGTTTTTGAGAAAGGCTATGAGAAGGATCCAGTCATTGTTGCAAAGGAAGCTATTCAAGAGGCTCTTCGCAATCATTCAGATGTTGTTTTGTTGATACAGCAGGAAGAATGCAGGTAGTCGGCGACCGACATAATCATTCCGTGTTTGACGATAATAATCCGTTGATTACATTCCAGCCTCTCTGATCATTTTGTGTTTCCTCAGGGTATCGAGTCATTGATGAGAGCACTTTCAAAACTCATAAATCTGAACAACCCAGACCTGGTTCTTTTTGTTGGAGTAGCACTTGTAAGAAATGATTTTGTGGATCAACTTTCTAAGTTCAACCAGGATTAATACCATTACCCACAATCAAAAGAATAAACTTCATCATTCCATATCATCTTATTCATTTCCTTGTTTATTTGCAGAAATTATCAGATTTCTCAACAATGGCAACTGCCAGGTTGATGGATGGTATTCTGCTTACCAAGTTTGATACAATTGATGTTAAGGTTCAAGATTTCCGTCTTCAATGACATTCCATTATGTGCATGACAGGAAACTGAATGAAATGTTGTGTGCAGGTTGGGGCAGCCCTTTCCATGGTTTATATTTCTGGAGCTCCTGTAATGTTTGTTGGACGTGGCCAATCTTACACGGACCTGAAGAAACTTAACGTCGACTCCTTTGTGAAAACCCTTCTGAAATGAAAGAATTTATATGTTGTGCTGTGCTGTCACCCAAGCTGCTGCTACTCCTTTTATGACTCATTTCCAGTGACCTTGTCATCGTTGTACCAGAGGTGAATTATCTATTTTGATTTATTTTCCTAGAGTTTTTTTCTTCTTTTTTTGTTTGAAATGATGAAGATTACTTGGGTTTTGTTTGTCGCTTGGTGGGATGGGTTTCATCGTCTCCATTCTAAAATGACGAAAATATGCTGTTCTTGAGATATAGTGTCCGGAGACGTTCCGATAACACTCTGTTGTCCCAAACATAAATTTTTTCAGGCGGCAGCATTCTGTGTAACTTAACGAAAGTCCACCGGATTAAACACTCATGTATACATATGAATACCGAATGTTCGGCTACAAGAGAAAGATTATTTTAAACATTTTTTAAAAATAAATTTAAAATATAGCATGGTATCATATGTAATATAGTAGAATATGATTTGCAAAGCTTTGATATATTTATATTGAGTATGATTCACAAAGGTTTTAATGCATGTATGTGTAGAGTTCTATTTGGGCTTTTAATTAGAAATTTAGAATACAAGCAAAATATTATACATTTGAATTTCTAATGTGCCTTAAAAACTTGCTTTAGGATTAAATATCTTTTTTTTATAATATATATTAGCGTAATAGATGTTATTTTATCACTAATGTTTTTTGAAAAAAAAAAAAAAAAAAAACTAATATTAGAAAGATAATTTAAATATTTGGATTATGCTAATGATAACAGTGATTTTACCAAATTAAATATGCACTAAAGTTGAATGCAAGCAATTATTATAGTAAAACAATCAACAATTTTTTATTTTTGTCGCACTCACAACATCAACTTTTGTCTGCACATTTCTCGTTCCAATCATCATGATAATCACATACACTGATAATTTGAATTTGGACTATCTAGTTGGGATGATATTCCGATCCTTTATCAACAATTTTTTTAGTTTGTTGAGTCTAGCACACATTGAATATTAGTGAGCTCATCACAGAGTGGCTTGATCGACTCTAACACACACACACACACACACTAGATTCAGACACATGCAAGTCACCGTACTTTTCCTTGATAGGTCTTGACACTTTTCTTGTTCCAATCATCATGATACCACACACTTGATAATTCGATTTTGGGCCATCTGGCTGAAACAATATTCTAATCCTCTATTAACACCTTTTTCGTTCATTGAGTCTCACACACATTGAATCTCAGTAAACTCATCACACATTAGCTTGATAGACTCTAACACACACACACTAGATTTGACACATGCAAGTCTCCATACTCTTCCTTGATTGGTCCTAGCTCATGCATTGATTTAGTTATCTGGCTATCATCTCTTTGATTGTGCGTGTCTAACTACAATCATAATGTTTGTCAGTCATGTGTATTCGCCATAGTACAATCTTCAACAAATTTTGTGTTTCTCATGATCACAATCCCCTTTCGTCCATCTAAATCTCACTATTATCATGATCTCAATGTAACCATGCTCTTCTGGTTACGATCACAATCTTTGTTTGAACGTGTGCATCCTAGCACAATCTTGATCTCTATATAACTACGCGCATCTTTACAATTGCAATCTCAATTTGAACGGTCGCATCTCACCACAATTACAATTATTGTATGATAGTATGTATCTCACTATGATTGCAATTCTCATCTGATTTTTAACATCTCACTATAATGGCAATTTCTATCAAATTATGCCCAACTCGTTGCAATTATTTTCTCTCCAACACATGTATCTCAACTTGATTGAATCTTCATTTTATTATATATGCCTTCGTCACAATTTTTAGCTCAATTTGCATGATCAAAATCTGCATTCAATTGCATGCACAATAATTGAGCAAGTTTGAATTTGTGTGCTTCATTTTTTCCAAAATGGGATATATATATATGTACGTCATATATATGTATCTATACATATACATATACATATATATATATATTTGTGTGTATACATATATGTGTATACATATATGTGTGTGTGTGTTGTGCTAAAATTATAATTTTTTTAATAAAATGTTCTTCATATATATATATTAATATATGTGTATACATATATGTGTACATATATGTGTACATATATGTATACATATATGTGTATACATATATGTGTGTGTGTGTTGTGCTAAAATTATAATTTTTTTAATAAAATGTTCTTCATATATATATATATATATTAATAAAAAACAATTTTTAAAATAATAATAATTTGATTTTTTAATAATTTTTATTTCTCTAATAAAAACTATTTATTAATATAAATTTTTTTAATAAAATGTTCTGGAATATATATTAATTTTTAATAAAAATTATTTGAACGCTTTTTAAAGATTTAGGAGAATTTATAAGAGTAAACATCCAAAGATAAATAGTAAATAAGAATAAAATATAAATGAATATTTAAACCTCAAAGTACATAAAAAAATGAATTTAATTTTTTAATAATTGATTGTTTCAATTAGTAGTATTTTATTTGCCTTAAACTAATTAGTTAAAAAAATTAATTGTATTTTATTTTAACTAATTACTTATTATTAAGTAATAATTTAACATCAATCAATTATTAATTATGTAAATTAAAACTTATTTAATCTAAAACTTAATAATAGATTTCTATTTATTAGTTAAATGTTAAATAGTTACATTTTAAAATTTCTAATATATAAATTAATAATTAATCAATTTAAATAATAAAATAAACTTAAATAAAAATAAATTAAAACCCAAACTCATGTTACTCATCCCACTCTCCCCACAAAACCCATCCCCCGCTCCTCCTCTCGCTCCTCCTCTCTGCCCGTAACTCTCGCCTACATCTTCCCCCTCCCAAAACCCTCGCTGATGTACCTTTCCCTCCCGGCTCCTTCATGAACGGACCTTCGCGATACAGTCGCCATTACAGTTAGCTGGGAAGTACCGAAACTCTCACCTTTCGCATCCCTTCGCTCCGTTACTACCAGAAACCATTGACGAAGGTAAGCCTGTTCGCGCCATTCTTCCTCTTCGCTTGTAGCTTTTTACGATGAATCGGCGTCATTTTGGGATATAGGGGAGCTCAGGATTTACTCTGGCGTTTTTGGCCGTTTGGCAGGATTTAGCTTAAATCCTGCTTAAAACTGGCTAACAAACAGCCCAGTGTGCCTGATAATAGACACGAGGATGGGAACCTTCTTCAGTCGAAGAAGTCCACTTGCTTCGGGAGCCTTTTCAAAGTTTATTTTATTTTTTGTTTTCATTTTTTTTATTTTTATTTTTTTGGGATTGATGAGTTTTCTAAATCTAAAATTGACTGGAAAAATTGCTATGTGAAACTACCATATAAAAGCCCTAAATTGACCATCCTCTTGTACTCCTCCGTTTTACTTTTATGTAAGCTTTCTCCTTTAATAATCTCTAGTTGTCACGCTTTTGGTTGAGCTCCTCTTGGCATCATATTTCATGGCCAATAAGCCATCTCCTCCTATATCTCCCTTCCTCCCAGGCTCCCCCTTTTCCTTATCTCGCATTTCTGAAAAGGATAATTAACAGTTTTTGGATATAACAGTTATGACAAGTGGCAGCAGAATCTTACGCCTCATCCAACAGTGGTTGATTCCATCATCCGGCAAACTGTTCCTGCTTCGGTCTAGAGGAAAAGAATACCAGCTATCAAGAGGTGATGTTTTTTTGCATGCTATTTTGTTAAATGTGCTATCAACAACTTAAGTTAATCGGTACTTATGATTTTTGGTATCTTTTATATGAGTTTGGTTTCTTTCCCTGTGTTATTATATTTAACTATATTTTAGTTCTTTTTGAAAAAAAAGAGTTACAAAAAATCATTTCAAATGCTTATCTGCTTCAGCTGGTTAAAATAAGGGTGCTCGAGGCCTTTACTCCCACAAACATGGGGTGTGGAGTGGTGGATGCATGCTTGCTTATTGCTACATTAACACGCTTTGCTTTATTTGCTTTTTATAGCCAAAATGTAATGTAAATACCCTTAAATGTGCGGATTTGCTTTACATCAAGGAAATGAATAGCTGGCCTAAAATTTGGGTCTTATATAAAGCATGAAGAAAACAAATTTACAGTAAACCGAACACCAGCAAATAACCTATATTAACTATTTTATTATATAGAAAATTAAAGATGCTTTTTTTGGCTAAATACGTTAGAACATCTTTTTTTTTTGGGTGGGGGTGGGGATTGTTGGGTTGGGAGAGGGGAATTTATATACTACCAAACAGTTCATGTATATTTACATATGTAACACCTAAACTTTCATATTTACATTCATAACACTTTGCTGTGATAAACCTATGCATGAAAATATCTTTTTTCACTTTAAAATGGTATTTTTGATGTTAAAGATTTAAGTGCCATGCATGTAAATGTGAAACTTTAGATGTTGGATATGTGAATGGATAAGAATTGTGTGGTATGTATGTAAATGCCCATTTTTCCCTCTAATTGGTGAGATTAATTGTTACGATTTATCTGTTGCTTTCTCTTTTTAAGTTGTCAAAGGTTTTTAGTTGATGTTATAACTTAGCTGTTGTTTTCCAAATTGGATGCAGTAGCTCTTCCTACATTGCACGTAAAGGCTGGCTCTTTCAAGTGTTTTCAGCGGAGCATACATTCAACTACTGGTGAAGTTGTTGATAATGATTATGCTTTTGTCCATCATATTGGATCTAAGGTACTCTCTACGATAAAGCTCAGTTACTTCTCGTAAGAAGTATGGTTTTGGCACTTTGGATATCTTATTTTAGAGATCAATTAATTGTTAAACTTTATCCTTGAGTCATCCCTTCTTTATAATTGTTCCACAATCATAAGAATTAATTATACCAATAGGATTGTGTAAGTTCAATGATATTTATCAAAATGTTCCTGAGTGGATGAACTCTTTAATTCTATTTCCCTTTAGATGTTACTTTTAAAAATAGGTGCAAGAAGTTGATCCTTGATGTTGATGATTTTTGGGAGCTTATTTTTTTTATATGAAGTGCAAGTGTTTGAAAGCAAGGCAACATTCCTAAGAAAAAACTTCTCAAGTTAGTTGATCATTTTATCTTGAGCAATCCCACTTTGACCTGGTTAAACAATATGTTGCCTGCTCAAGATTAGCTAGCCCGCATTGCTTTGATCTTAAGCCTTGTCAGATTTAAATTTGAGCTGATTTACTTTTGAAACTTCATAAAAAGCGATTAATATTTGCTAGCTAACCAAATTGACACTGATGCAAAAAAAAGGAAAGATCGATTACAAGGGACATTTATGTGTATTACTTTAGACTTTCTTATTTATTAAAGCATCATCTAACTGCTCAAAGAGAACCACTAAATTTATGTATTTGCATTTGATATAGCTTAATTATAATTAATCTACAAGTGATTGAGAATGAAAGTTAATAGTTTTATTGCACTCTTCAAATTTTAGCTGTTATTTTTGTGAATCTACAAGAATTGAGCATGCATTTATGTTTGCCCCTAAAGACAGTATCATTTCACAAAATTTTCTTTTTGTAGCCATTCACATCCTAATTCAAGATTCTCTAGTATGTGCTCTTTTTAGATACAAATCTTATGCTTCTCTTAATGATAATAATTATAGCTAATACACTTTAATCAATAATTGACTTAGTGTGAAGTTTATTGTCATATTTCCAAAAATTAAAGTGTGATGCATATCAAATCACATGAATTGGCTAGCAAAGTCAGAGGTTGGGTTCTCTATAAACAAATTGATGAATTTTATGTTGATTTATATGTTCATGAATTTGCATCTCTGAGAGAAATATTTGTTTGTTATTTCTCATTAATTGAATACAAGTGCTCATATACAACTAAAATGTAAATTTGACCAAAGGTAACAAGTAGGAGAATATCCTAAAGTATAAGGATATATTAATCAATCATTTCAATCTAGAAACTTTTTATGGTAATACTCGCCATCAAGTTTGAGCATATGTATGTTAGTGAAAAAAATGATGTTACAATGCATTGTTAAAGATGTTAACTACTTATTCTTGGATGAAGCATTGAGCAATAATGATCTCATTCGACTATATTGCATTTGTGATGAAGTGACCATCCAGTTCATTATGTTTTTTTTTTTAATGGAAGATAAGATTCTTGCAATATGGATAATTATTTGATTTTAATTAGTACGGATCATAATCAGTGTTATAGTGAAGTTAGATTCTTCTACTAGATTTTTAATTCATAACATTTGGCAAGAAAAATAAGCAATGAACTTGTATTCAACTTCAATTGTAGATCTAAAAACAATAGTTTTCTTCTTTCTTTTCTATGACATGCGATTTTCACCAAAAAAATAATATTTACAAGTAGCCCTTAACATATTTAATATTGTCAACATCAAAATAACTTCAATTCTCAATGATGGTTTTTTTGATTGATAAAACTTTTCATCAATTTTTTGATATATCTTAAAATTTGTAGGTCAATGTCACAAACAAAAAGTGATATATCAAGTCAAGTGATAATTTTATAAGCTTGCCAACCAATATTGACAACGAGAAACATTCTCAAGATTTTTTTTTTTATTCTTGGATGTTTTAGAGTATTTGTTGGAGATTCAACAAGCTTACAATCAAGAAGAATAGTCTTTTCAAGAATTTTTCTCATATGCTTTCTTTGAGAGTGGAACAATTTTTTTGCTACATTCGAACTTGCTTTCGAAAGTGTTTGGGATGCATCAAATTTTTGCAGGAAACATAACATCGATATATACAGTTCGAATCACTATGCCATAGAAACTATGACAAATAAAGATAGGATGATCAATCTTGCTACTCTGAAGACTAATAGCTACTAGAACTTTGCATGGTTTGTCGAGTCGGACATGTAACTTGTTTCGTTTAACTAACATATAACTTCTCGAAGCTTGCAGATTTTGTTATTCTCTGTTGCAACTTATCCTAGAAGTTTCTCTTTATAACCAACTTCAAACAGGTACCCATAAAAGGCATTTTTGCCATCCATTTGGAGCAAGGTTTATACTTAATGAATGGCAACTAAGAGAAGAAGATTAATATAATAAAGTCGAGCGACGTGGGGAAAGTTTATGTAGTTGATGCCATGGATCTATAAGCATGTAATCACCAATTATGCTTTATGGCAGTTAAAAGATTCATCAAGATGGAACTTTAATTTGAAAACCCAATGACATGGACTGAGATCTAATGTTGAATTAGCGGTAACCAGTTCATAGGCATGATGAACACAAAGAGCGCTCTGGGAAAGGCTTTACCTTTGTTTAGGAAAGGCTCCAACTTTCTTTTTTATGAGTTATTTCTCCCATATCTTTTACATGCTCTCTAATTTTTTTGTTAATTTATTATCCATTCATTGTTTCTCTAATAATTACAATTAGCATGCATTTTTTTTATTCTTATTGTGGTTTTTAGGATCTTAATACAAAAAATATAATTTGTGGAGGTGTTGAAGCTGGTGGTTTTTAGGATCCTAAGAAGCTTACTTCCTATCTTACATCATCACTGTTTATCATTGGAATTGTTATTTAGGTCTTCTTTCACCAAAAAAAGAGTAGTAGTTTTTTCATGTCACTGATTTTTTTATCCAACTTTTAATGTAATATTTCTAAGCCAAGTATTATTGGTTGTTTCTTGCATTTTTCATATGATTCCTAATAGTGTCCTATTTATATGAGTTCATTCTGATATTCTGGGGTCCAAATTTTATCCTTATCCATATTAGATTTATTTACATGGTTTCTTTTATTGATGATCACTCACGAGTCACATAGTTATGTTTGAGGTATTGTCTATATTATGCACTCACCATTTATTAGGAAATAAAGTTCTTTTTTCCTATTACATCTAGAGCTCTGGCTGAGTACTTTGTACTTTTATTTCATACTTGTGACAGACTCTTCTTCTTTGGTTATTTTGCCAATCTTTTTAGGATACTTTCATTTTCAAAATGCTTATCATTGTTATGACCAGACCACTAAACTATTATATATTTGAGCACATCTTACTTTTCATGAGCGCTCTACTTACTCCTCTGCCTTCTTCTAAGACATGCTTTCTACATGTTCCTCATCCTCTCGAAGTAGTTATACTCATAGGTTCATCCCTAAAGATTTACACACTATGACCCTCCTCTGTTTGCAATAACTCCATTTATGTTGTTTGAGCCAACTAAGGATTCACCTAGTAGAGTTTTCTTTCATCTCGATTTGTTTGTTACCCTCATAAAGGTAAACAGTAGCGTATTGATTACGGTACTTATTATTATACGGCCCTTGGCCATATTTTCACAGTTTGACTTCTCTCTGTCATTAATTTCTATAATAGGCGCTATAGGATCTACAGTGGGAACATATTGTGAGTAATGAAACGATTGATTTACTAAATCAACAAAATGGGATTTGGTTACCCTCGTCCAAACAGCAAGTCAATCCAATATCAATGGGGTTTTACCAGAAAATTACATCTTAAATTTCTCTATTGATAGATGTGAAATATGCTTGATTGCTAAAGGTTTTACTAAGTTCTTGGGGTCAAATCTCTTGCGCTAAACTCTACTTTGTTTGAATTCTTTTGTTTCTTGCTATTAATTAAGGCTAGACATTGCTGTAATTGGATGCGACTAATTCCTTTCTTTTTGACGATCTTATTAAGCCTATTTATTTTGAGCTCCAATAGGATACATCACTCAAGGAGTGACTAAGCATGTAAGTTCTGCAGCAAAACACATAGCCATGGCATGCTCTACATGTGAAGTGATATAGGTAAAACTGAAGACCACCCTCCTAAAAGAATTTTTGTATTTATTATATAATCTACGGTCTTAAAATGCTAACATTGTGTTGCCACCTACATTTCTAGCAATCATATATTCCATGAAAGAATAATACAACACACGGAGGTTGACTGTAGCTTCATTCATGATGTGGTGCTATCAAAGATGATATTTACTGACATATATATTTAGCAAAGCTTTGAATTTACTTAGTCATTTATAGCTATGTTAGGTCAAAGTGAATTGATGTGCATGCTCAATCATGAGGGGAAATATTGTTTTAAGTTACTACTCTATTTATAGTTAATGTAGTATATTTTGTTTTAAGAAACTTCTCTATTTATAATTAATGTTGTATATTTATTTTGTTTTACCTTGGCCTATCATATTGATTACTCTTCTATAAATATGGGGACCTCTATTGAATAATATACATGAAAAGGTTTCTCCTCCTAACGGTGTTAATCATTTTTCTTTCATCATAGTTAACTTATCTTGTTTTTTTATGGCAGCCATGATATCTTAATTTCATTAATTTTCAACGTTCTGAATTTTTTGATATTCTTGCAACTAGAAGATGCTTATTTGTGGGCTATATTTCTACTGTTCACTTTTATGCGGTGATCTAGTCAATTTTTTTTGGGACATGTAAAAACGCATTTGCTTCCTTATTTTTTTCATATTTTCACATTTCAGTTATATTTAATATTTATTTTAAGTGACAATCAAACATTCTAAGTAAGAAGGGAACAAATAAAAGATGTTTGTAAGTTTAATTGATATGCCACATTATACAGAAGTAGAATCTTTTAATGGCATGCCACATCAGGTGAAACCTTTGGAAAAACTAGAAACAATTGGTGCATTTCAGAAGCTGCCCATGGTGATGCCTTCAGCAGATATACTTTCTTCGGCACTAAGGAAGGCAAGGAATATTGCTGCTACAAAGGGTAGAAATTTGAATCAGTACTTTTGCTGACATTCCTTCACTTAGATTTTTTTTGTTGTATCAGAAGTAAAAATTGAGATACTGCTTTTGTTCATAAGGTATTGCAAATATTGCCAAGCGAGAGAGAAATAAAGGGGCAAAACAACTTGATGCTTTAATGAAAGTGAGATATTTTATTGATTAATTTCTCTCAGGAAAATCTTAGCAACTTTTCTCCAACTATTTTTTCATTTGTTTTTGTATTTTGTTTCAAGGAATTAGCTGTTCCTCTCAGAGTGTACATTGAGAGTTTTCCTAAAAAGTGGTCCTTGCATCCATACGAGAGATCACTCATTCAATTAACTTTCGGTGATGGCAGTTATGAGGAGGTATTCTACTTTTTTGTTTTTAAATAGGGGCATTTACATAATTAACCCACAATTCTTATGTATTTACACATCTAACACCTAAACATTCATATTTGCATACATACCACTCAAATCTTTAACATCACATCAAAAATATCACCATCACTAACATTCATCATCTTATGACAACAAGGTGCTCTGAGTGTAAATATCAAACTTTGGGTTTTACATATGTAAATACATGAGAATTGTGTGGTATGTATATAAATTTCTCTTTTAAATATTTAAGATCAATTTTCTTGACTTCTAGGACTTACAAGCAATGCATTCTTTACATAGAGTTTTCATATACTTTCCCTAATTCCCTTCTGTCCTGTCTATTTTTTCTGACTACTCTAGATAAAATTTTTCAACTTGTCCTCTCTTTGTTTCTTGCTAAAAGGAAACTTCATAAGTTACTTCTTTGGACACTGTTTAATGATTTTTATTAATCTATATATCATGAAAAACCAATGATATGAAGAATAGAAGAATGTCGACGAGAACACTATTTTTTTTGGTACTTTGCTATCTCAAGAAGTAGCTCAAATTTTCTCATTGATTACTTGAAATTGAAGCTTTGGCTCTACCGCCTCCAAAAGGTGACTTTTTTGAGTTGTATGATGTTTATGGTGCATGCCATTCTTTTTCTTTTAAGGGTTGTTTGGTTTGTTGAAGAAGGAATGCTGTGTAAAAGAAATGCAAAGTATTTTGACTTCAATGTCTTTTGAATATTCAAAAGCTCTTTAGTTGTTTGTAAAGTAAATGCAAATGGATTTTATTCCGTTTGGTTAGGAGCATACAAAGTAAAACTAGTGTATTCTGAATACCTTTGACTTGTTTGGTTGTTGGTAAATGAAATGAAAAAAAAAAATATTTATTTCGTTAACTAATTATATATTATATAATTTCATAAGATTACATATTCAATATTTAAATGCTCGCTATCTATTTATATTTTCTTTTATAATTAAAATATATTATATATTTTATGAATTAATATTAGCTTTTTTATGTACATTTAAAATTAAAGTGCTATATAAATAAAGATACAAATTTCACTTAAATTATAAGTTAATTAATGATTCATATATTGTATTAATCTTAAATTAAATTCAAAATTAAATCATGATTTGATGATATGTGTGGTTGTTCCTACACAAGATATTTTTTATTATCTTTATTTCTGTGAGATTGTTCCCATGCAAGTTATAGCACTCGCAAAAGAATTTTAAAAATATTTATTTTACCGATAACTTTATAACTATTTAATAAACAACACTAATTTTCCCAAACAGAGCTTTATTGTTGCTAACATACAATATCTTTTAAAAGAAAAAAAAAGAAAAAAATTCATATATTTTTTGAATTTCTTCACAAGTTAAATGAGAAATGTTCAATCTTATAAGATTACAAGTTGCACAATTTTTGTAAAAATTCAAGTAAATGACAGAAACGAACTTTAAATCATCTTATAATGAATCAACAAAATTACCAAAAAAAATATTATTTATCTTCTAATTTACATATAATTTTGTATCGGTTCAACCATCAAATAAAATTTGAAAAGACTTTCCTATACGAAGAAAAAAATATAGATAAATTTTAACATGTGCTAGTCTCATTTCTTTATAAATTTCTTATGCAGAGTTCATGCTACTGATACTTGAATAGTCTCTGACATTGATAACACATAAATATTCTTATTTTTAATGCAACCTCCTGATGCTAGATTTATCTGCTCGAACTTATTGGTTGAATCTTCCATGTTTTTAAATTAAACAAAAGTATTCCAAAGCAAGCAACGAATAATTCATATGTTATCAGTTAAAACATGATATTTGCATAAATTATTCACCTTCTTCTTCAACATCAGAACCATCCTTATTTTTCAATCATGCATTGTCTTTTTTTTTTTCAGTCGTGTTATTCTCCACAGGTTCAAAAAATGCAACAATTTATTTTTTTGGAGTCTTTTTGATGTCTATATTGGAGCAGATGCATGTTCTCAGTAAAGTTTTCATCTAACTTTGTCTGGATCATTTTTAACAGAAACTTGTTTGGAAGAAAGAACACTTTTTGAGTTCATACTTGCATGAAATATTTGTCTGAAAGAGTAAATTGTTCATAACCTTAACATCAAGTTTAACATTTTTGTCATTTGTCTTGTCTAACCTACAATTTAGGAATTTAGCTCAGATCTAAATGAATATAGAACATGTTTGTTAGTTAATGATCTGGAGTTGAGAAACACGTTGATGACTTGCAAGACACGTTTCACTCATTGAAATCTGAGCGAAATACAACTAGTTAAATATTGTGGTCCAAATTTTAAAAATGAATCAAACTGTAATTTTTATTTGCTTTATAATAAATCTTTTATCTATTGTTTTTGCAAAGAACACTGTGCTCTTTTCTCCTGAAGGCCTCTTTTCTTGCAACGACTAAGGGAGGATATGTAAGCCAATTTTAGCCGGCAATACTTTTTTTGAAAAAAAAAAATCTTTTGCAAATACACAAATCACTGAGTATTTACTTTTTCCAACAAATTTTTTTATGATCAAAACTAATTTTTAGGATGTAAATTATCTGAAATAATTAAATGATTGACAAATAATTAAGCATTATAACCTAAGGAAGAAGGTTCATCTGCTGATGACGAGTGTGAAGCCTCAACCTTTGAAGATACAAAAGATGAAAAGTAAGATAGGTCCACTGAATTATGAGACTTATATGAAACATTAGTTGCTCGATCTGTTTGTATGCCTTTGCCATGGCAGCTTGACTTCAGGTTGAATAGTGCTCATTAGATTTGGATGATGCTGTAATAATGTAGCTAATGCTAACTATGAAGTCACAAATATGAGATAATAAAATTATGAATGTCAACGCACAATAAACTTAAAACTAACATATAATTGCATATTGGACTCTTAGGGAGTGCTTTCACACAAATACATCCGCTGTGTTATTTGACTAGAAATTTTGACATTATTCAATGGTAAATCACAAACACATGCTTAGTAGTGGTTTGAGTATTATAAAATTTACCTCACAAAAAGTTAATCTACCTTACAAAATTTAATGCTGTGCTTAAATTGGAATTAAAACCAGCACATCATTCTCTTTGATTTTCAACAGTTGAATTTGTAAAAGATTCAGGAACATTGCATGTGTCAACATTAGATGAGAATGTGCTTAAAATCTTAAACCATACAATCTAAAAAAACTGAGAAATTGAAGTCTGTCAACAATTGATTTTATCACACTATTTCACTCATAACACGCTTATTTTCTAACCGAATTTAAATGCTAATAAAATTTTCTACACCTTTTATGATACTCATTTCAGTCAATTACGAGCACAATCATTAAAACTTTTATAAAGAAATTAGAGAAATCAAAATTGGTATTGCAATAGCTGACCCTATCTTATTATTTAAGCCATAATGCATTCATTTGATAATAAAATTGGATGATTTTGGTGTTTTTAGGAAACTGACAAAATTTTCTGCCATTTCTATGTTATTCATTTTATCTAATACCAAGCAGATGCACTACAGTTTTTACGAACGTTCGAAAACTAACTTCTGTCTTGCAACATCCAACCCTAGGCATAACACAACCATTTCTTAATAGGATTAGATGATTTTGGTGGCATTGGAAAGCTAATAATTTTTTTTACAATTTGGATATCATACATTTCATCAAATTTCGATCGGATGCGTTACAGTTGATGCTTATGTGACTTGGCACCTCACATTGTTCTTCGAGCGACGTAGGGAAATTGCACTAGTTAGCTTAGCTCCAAAGCTTCTTTAAGGTTGACAATTTGGTAGTCATGAAATGACTTTTGGATTTCAAGTCTTCGAGGTACTTTGAGTAAGCCAGTTCTAAGCTATTAATAATTCAAACCAACATATAAATAATAGTCCCTTGGGCTTTGCTAGATTTGCATTATAGCTCAATTAACCTGATCATATGAACACCGATGTAAAATTGAAGAGTTTTTTTCTGAATTGAATAATTTTAAGAACATTTACATGAAGCAAAAAGAATAAAGCAACATTGAACTTGAAGTTAATGAATGCCTAAATTATAGCTACAACAACATAAGCAATATGTAATATATTTTTCTGGATGATACTACAGATCCATTTCAGTCCCTGAGTTTGCTTTATCCGAAAAACAATCAATTTGATCATCCAATGATTTCTCTGATTCCATTGTTGGTGATAAGAAAGTATTGATTACTTGAAATTTATAGGAGGAACAAAAATAGCAGCACACTTTCATTTTTTTTGCGGAGATTGGATAGAAACCTTAGATTCAGGAAACATCAATGGTCAGATTCCATATCGATTCCAACCTACCCCTAATGTTCATTAAGGATAAATAAAATTAATAATAAAAAATATCTCTGAGTTAGAAAATAATACCATTCTCAAGTACGCGTGGGTTAATTGAGACTAAGAACGTGTTCTGGTATCAGCTTGTTTATGTGCTCTGGCGACACAACTGCTAACTTTATACAAAAAATGTATTTTTTGAAATTGAAATAAAATAAAAATTAACTGTTGTTTTGAAAATCTTTTCTATATAAATTAGAAAAAAAATAGTTTCTTTCACTACAAAACAGGTCTTCTCGTACTTGAAGAACGAAATATTTAACTAGTTCGCTTGGTGAACCTATTCATGAGATCCAACAATATTTTGAAAAAAATGTGATCGAGGAGACTACAAGTTCGTTGTTGCATTTCTTCAGCTATAACATATGCTCAAAAAATAACAAGCAAAATGAGCATGTATATATCAAGAAAACTCTTACAATCATTATTTTCTTTCAAACATTATGCAACATTTATTGTCACAGGTTACAACAGTTAATTTGATGTAAGACAACATCGGGAGCATATCTACAAATGCATAATTATAAAATGCTACAAATTCAACAAACGGCCTTATCAGTAACTATTAATTACCAAATTTATTGTGTAGGAACAACCACACTTTATTATAAAATCATGATTTAATTTTAAAATTATTTTAAGATTAGTCCAATATATGAACTTGTAATTAACTTGCAAGATAATTGAATTTTTTTTAATTTATGTAGCGCTTTAATTTTAATATTACATAAAAAATAACAAATATTAATTAATAAAACCTAATGTAATTTAATTATAAAATAATATATAAATCAAATGAGTATTTAAATATTGAATATGTAATCCTATAAATTATATGATATATAACTAACTAATTTTATTTTCAATTGATATACAAACAATTTGGTTAAGACGTATTACAAAGATTTCTCATAATCAATTTGGATTTATGACGGACAGGTCTACTATGGAAGCTATACATTTATTGAAAGGTTTGATGGAGAAGTTCATAGATAATAAGGAGGATTTACATTTGATTTTATTGATTTAGAAAAAGCTTACGATAAGGTTCCAAGAGATATCCTTTGGAGAGTTCTTGAGAAGAAAGGTGTTGATATGACTTATATTCAAGTCATTAAAGATATGTATACTAGAGCTGTTACTTGTGTTCAAATTGAAGGAGGATTGATCAATTATTTTCCTATTTCTGTTGGATTACATCAGGGATCGGCTTTAAGCCCATATCTTTTTGCTTTAGTTATGGATGGTCTTACCGAACAGTTACAGGAGGATGTACCTTGGTGTATGTTTTTTGCTGATGATATCCTTCTTGTGGATAAGACGAGAGAAAAA
>NW_018164739.1:4431917-4443201 GCF_001263595.1 Phalaenopsis equestris | reverse complement strand
TAGTAGAATTCAAGTTGGTTGGTTGAAGTGGAGGAATGCTTCGGGCCTTTTGTGTGATAGAAAAGTACCGCTTAGACTGAAAGGAAAATAGTATAAGATGGTGGTGAGACCTGCAATGCTCTATGGCACTGAATGTTGGCCTTTAAAAGAGAAGCATTATAATAAGTTAAGTGTTGCCGAGATGAGAATGATTAGGTGGATGAGTGGCTTTACACTTAGAGACAAAATGCGAAATGAATATATTCGTGATAGGGTTTGTGTAGCTCCAGTGACGGACAAAATTAGAGAAAGGCGTCTTAGATAGTTTGGTCACATTAAACGTCGACCATCTGATGATCCGATTAGGAGAGTAGATGTTTTAGATTCAACTTGTGTTAAGAAAGACAGAGGTAGACCTAGGAAGACTTGGGCTTATTGTATTGAAAATGATCTTAATTTACTAGAACTAGATGAAAATATGACACTAAATAGGACGCAATGAAGAAAAAAGATTCATGTAGCCGACCCCACGTAGTGGGATTAAGGCTTTGTTGTTGTTGTTGTTGTTGTCCATAATAACCATCCATCGTAGAAAAAAAATTGTAGTGCTCATTTGCTGTGTAGCTTTGCTGGCACAATACACTTTATATGCATGAATTTTAACATCTCATTTTAGTAAGCTGAGAATTTTTATTGTTTGTGAATATAATCTTAGGGATATTTTTGTAATTGATTGTGCAGGTACTGAAAAGAGTAGACGATCTCAGAAAGAAGCTATTATCTGTTGGAAAGCAGCATGCATCCTTTTGTGCCCAGGTTTCAAAGCATTTTACTTCACACAGTTTGAATGCTTGTATTTGCTTTATAGGCGCAAACTTAAAAAATGGAAATGATTTTTCTTCGGGAAAATTGACTTGATGTGCCCATAATACCCAAAATTAAAGAAATATGTATCTTGTTTCATTTTTTGGAGAAATATACCCAAAATTTCATTTAAGACCAAATAGATGCACGAGAATATTAACATATATTTTAATAGTAGTTCATTTTAATTTTTAATTTTAGAAAAATCTCATCACACGGATTGTAGTGCCATTTGGTACTTCTCATCTGTCCATGCTGAACAAAAAAAAAGAAAAAAAAAAGAAAGAGTAAGTGTACGCTGGAAACACCATTGCATTTTTTGCTGTGATTCTTGATCACCTTCATTTATCTCTTTTAAAATCTATAATGTTCTTTAACCAAATTCTTAGTTTAAAATCTAACCCTAGAAAAACCTTAGGCCTTAAAATGTAAAACTTAAATCTACACATGAATTATGAGGATGAAAAATACAAAAACCAAATAATGTTTTATTTATTCTACCAACCTTCGTTGAAATTCTATTTGGTAATAGATTATTCAAACTTTATTTGATTTTACATAGTAATTTTTGAATATGGATAAAATTTTCAGCAATATTTGACTTTTTTTAAGAGTTTTTTTTAGATTCTTCTATGTTCTCTCTCCCCCCCTCTCCAAAGGAAGGTGACCCCTAATTTTTTGACCCCTGATTTTCTGAAGATATATTTTTCCATTTCTGTTTTTCAGGAAGTGTCCGCAAAATATGATGTATTTCATTATTTTTGTATTCTATTAGAATTTTTTTCTGTTCTTTAAGGAACATCCAAAGTTTGTGGAGTAGAATGTTATTTGCCACCCTAGGAGGATTGATATTGGAATAATATAAATTATGCGTTGTTTTAGTATTTTAGTAGTATTATCATTTTATATCTTTTTTATGTTATATTTTTTCTTTATTTTAATTATCATGCGTAATAATGTCTTACTAGATTATAATAATTGTTGAAGTATTAAGATTGTTAACAAGGAAGAAGGTCATGAATTATTGTGCGGAAAAAAAAAATTGTTACGGATTCATGTGTTTAACATGAAAAGAGAATTGTCACAAATTTTTATGGTAAAAACCGAAAGAGTGCTTCTAATTGCTCCATTCTTCCACTAGACAAGATAGAAAATGTTGGGTAACATTTTTAATGTTGAAATTCTTTATAATTTCTAGTTTATTATATTTTCTAGGTAGTTTTTATGTATAAATACTCATTAGGGGAACAGGAAAATTTCATTTCTTTTTTGTCAATATGGTATGCAAGCAATTTTAGAGTTGTCTTTTCAACTTTTATTTTTTCTTTCTTCTAAGAATTTCATGAAAAAAAAAACTGATGTAGAGTTTGAAATCACATGATTCATCAAGCTCAAATCCTTATTGGGTATAGAGGTGGCTAAAAAGGAATAAATTTTTTTCTCTCAATAAAAATATGTTTTAGATTTTTTTCAGTGAAACAAAAATCATTGAAACAAAAATCATTGATTGCTAGTTATTTGAAATTACAACTGAACCTAGTAAAAAACTAGACATAGATGAAGAATAAACATAACTTAACATTGGGCGATTTCAAAGATTAATTGAAAAATTAATTTATTTCACATCTTTTCTAACATTGTTTTTACTGGAAGTCTCATTAATTAAATATTGCACAAAATCAAAGAAATCTATCCTTCTAAGCTGTTTTCAAAACTATCAAGTATCTAAAATCTAATTTTTGTAGAGGTATTCTCTATATAAGAGATGAAAAGCTTATCAATAGAACGTTATACTGTTGCTGATTTTGCGGGATCACCAGTGGATAGGAGATTTCTTTTTGGATATTATGAAATACTGTGAGGAAATTTGGTAACATGGAGAAGCAAGGAACAACTTGTTGTTTCAATGTTATGTTCTGAGTTTGAATCAGAGCTATCACTCAGCATATTCATGAATTTTGATGAAATAAATTATACTAGAAGATTTAAAAAAAAAGCCTTATGTTTATTTGTTGTAAAAATAAGTCTATCTTTTGCATTGCCATAATCCAATATAAAATGATTGAATTAAACATGTAGAGATGGATAGACATTTCATAAGTGAGACACTAGAAATTGGGTTAACTTGCACTTAATATATTCGAATGTGAAGTGAGTTCACCCACTTATTTAATTGAAGCTCTTTGTAATCTTACATTCTAAAGCATGTTAAGCAAATTTGAAATGATAGATCTATATCATTCAATTCGAGAGAAAGCTTTGAAGGTATTAGGATTCTTAAATTAAGGATGAAATAAGATACGGATCCTTGTGCTAAATGAGGAAAGTTATGTGCCATAAATTCATGGGTACAATGGATTGCTCTCCGTTGGTCAACATAGAAGTTTCAGACAACAAATTTGATTTTTAAATTCTTTGTTCTTATTACTTTTTAGTTGTTTTTGGGTAGCTTTGTGTAAAAATACCCATTGAGGAAATGGGCAAATAAGCTTTTTTTGGTCACTTTTTCTTTTCTATGTGACATCTAAACCTTTTATCATATTTTATAGGATCTTTATTATAAATAGAGAGCTAAGCGTAATGTAATGGAAATCATGATTATCGGAATAGAATGATGTTTAACATATTTCTCTGTTCTTGGTTGTGTTTTTTATTAATCTATCTTCTTCTCGCTTTTTTTTGTTTTTTTCTTGTTTCCTCTTCCACCTTCAACTGTTCCAAGGCTTCCATATATCTCATATATCATGTCTTTGCTTTACTACTAATATTATCATGCGGTATCTTGAAATACTTTTTTGCCTTATTTTATAGGATCTTTTGTTGTAAAGAGAGGCCTAAGGGTCATGTACTGGAGATCATGATTATTGGAATAAAATGATGTTTAACATATACCTCCTTTTTGGGCTATGTTCCTTATTATTCATTCTTTTTTCTTCTTTTTTTTTCTTCTTTTTTGTTGACGGGCTATGTTCCTTATTATTCATTCTTTTTTCTTCTTTTTTGTTGACTTTTTTTTTTTTTGCCTTCAACTATTCAAATTATCTATAATTCTCCCACATCTTTCTGTGTCATCTTTGACATTATCATAAGGGATATTGTAATAAATGTTAGCGATGCATTTTCCTTATATTATAATTTTACATCTTATCTTTCTCAACTTTACGAATGCATCTTTGTAATTTTTTTAGTCCACTCATGATTTCTACAAGTATTGATTTCAAATTTAAATTGCTTACAGATGCAGGATGTTAAATTTTGTCCATAAATATACCTTAATGAATGACGCAACAATGTCTCCCGCTTACGAGAGGGATGCGACATCGTCTTCCTTTTACGAGCGGGATGCGACATCGTCTTCCACTTTAGTTGCGGGATTTCATGATTGCGTAGTAGCTTGGAGTCTTGGACCGGTCCAGGAGGGCCGATCGACCCTTTCTTTATGTGATTTTCTGCCCAATTGGAGTGGGGCTCCCTCCTTAGTTATCCCAGGTTCATATGTATGTTGTTTTCATATTCTAGGTTAGTTTTTCTATGATTTTTCTGTCAGGACAACCTTCGACGACCCCTGTGCTCTCTTCTAGGGCTGACGAGTGGTGCTGCAGCTGTATCTCGCTCAGATGTGGTGAATATCTCGGCCTTCCCATCCTCCATAATCTCACCGTCATTGTAACTGCTGCAGCCTCCCCACCGGACAACACCTTTGTTGTCTCCTGCAGCCCCACCTCTCCTTGTCTCTTCCATCTTCACTGCCATCACTGTTCCAGCTTCGCTCTTCACTATCCTTGCGATTCTAGCTCTTCTGCTTGTTGTCATCACTGTTCTAGTCACCAGAAATTCCCTTCCCTTCCCACCAGCTGCTTTTACAGCATCCCATTGCATGTCTTCGCCACCTAACCGCTGTCCTAGCTCTTTTGCACTGCTTCCTTGCTACATATCTTTTGTTCCGGTCTTCGGACCTGAATTCTGCTTTGCTGCCACCCATGACTTTAAGGATCCGCTGTTTTGTTGTCATATCCGCTCACTTGCTCTGGGCTCTGACCTTATCGCCACCATTTTGGACCCCAAACAACAATCATCATCACCTACGATCCATCTTGAATTGAGTTGGTGTTGTCATTTGTTACAATTTCTGATTTTCGTATGTCGTGTTGTTGTGATTTTTCCTTTTAGTTGTGTGGTTGTAACTTTTCTATTTGAATTTCAACAATAATATTTGTTATCTATTGTTGTTTGGGATAATTCCGGTATCATTTGATATCAGAGCTAGTTTAATTAACATTTATCATTATCAATCCCACCTCCACACCAAAATTCTTCCGTTGGCTGATTTTTCTAAACGACTACCCAAAAATTTACTTTCAAAAATTTACTTTCGCACTTTACATCATCCCTATACACCCTCTTCCATCGACCCAAACCCAACCCAACCTAATCATATCACCTAGGAGACAAGTGGCGGATGCGGATTAGGAGTTTACTATGGAGGAGTTACAGTGACAATTGTGACAAGTGCTACAACGGCTCCGTCAAATTGAGGAAATGAGATCGTCTAGAGGGGTCATCCAAACTCCATTCGATTCCAGAGATGAAGGGCCACTACTCATAAGATTTTGCATGAAATATCAGAGAAACCTAGATTTGAAATTAAAGATATATTTGCTATATTTTGGCATCCACTTGAATTTAAACGAGTTCATGGAGTGATTCCAGACCACGAAACTTTTCTTTGAGTACTAGGATGTCACAATTGGCAGAAAGGGTTAGTCACCAACAAGTTTTAAAAAAGTGTTGTTTTGATGGGATAATTTGAAGCACCTACGCCAACGTGAGTAAAATGACAATATTACTACCTGGTTCAAATTGAAATAAGAGATGGATTGTTAGTACCTACTAATTCATTGCCGACAAAATGTTCTGACGTTAGCTTTGAAAGTAGAGAGGCAATATCATCGGGCGATTGCCTCATCTTATGGCTAGAGTTCATCTTAAGGTTTTGACCTTCAAAGTTCATCCCAAGGTTCTTACAGTCAGAGTAACCTAGGGGAACATCCAAGCCGACTTTGGCTGAGAAGACACTATTTCAAAATGGAGAACATATAGAATTAATCCGTATTCCTAAATCAGTCACAATTAAAAATTTTTCAAGTGTGACGAATTTGAGCATATTGAATCAGATTGTACAACGAAGGGAATAATTCATTTCACTGAGCAGACAACAGTTTATGAACAGACGGTGACACATAAAAGAATAAAGATGTTAAAGATGAGCCTCAACTTTAAGCCGATGAGGAAGAAACACTAGTGATTCAAGATGAGTTCACGAGAGATTCTTCAGTTGGATTAGCCGGGTTTGTTCTAGAAAATAGTATGAGGAGCTGATACCTGATGGAATTGCCAAACATCTTGACCGATATTTCACTTATTAGGTGGTTACTCTTGAAAGTGATCTAACATGTCAGAAATGAGAAGCTTGAGCTACTTCTTGAAGGCTATATGAAGTTATTCTGATATTAAATTGAATTTAGTAGTATGCCCACCGATAGATGTCCAGACAGGAGGGATGAACCACAACTTCGGAAATTGTCCTAGAAGCTTTTTGGGGAAGAATATTTTATAATGGGATTCAGGTCCTACCAGAGAAGAATATACCTCTTCTAAGTGGTTGCTAGTGAGAGTTGCTCAACTCGCTATAAATTTTGTTCTAGAATTGAATCCTCCTTACATGCTTCTGTATCAGATACACTTGGACGATTACGAAGAGTGGAATAAGTCAATCACATATTTGATGACTCGAGGCTTGGTTCGTGAGGATACCCATCCACATGCAACATCGGCTCAAGTTGTGCTAAAAGAGAATGCATATTTATTCTATCAGAATGTGTGCTTGTAACTTTCCTATTTGAATTTTAACAATATTATTTTATTATCTGATGTGATTTCGGTTAAGTCTTGCGTCAATGAATTATCAGAATTTCATGCTTAATTCTTAAGTGAAGGTATAAAGCCGTATTGAGGTTAGATATTTCACCTTTGCAGTCATTATCTAAGCGTGAAGCTGAAGAAAGATTAAAAGAGGTAAGGCTTCCATTCTACAGCATTACTTTTCATTCTTTCTCAGATAACTGGAAGAAATTTTCTTTCTATTTTTTATTCAAATGCATTTGATGAGATTTAATTTTAGTCCACAGGGCCTGAAGAAGCTCGAAGAAGTTTTCGAACTTGAAAAAATTGCTGTAGACAATTTATTAAATGTCGCAAAGGTGGCACCTCACCTTAAAACAGTTTTTTGTTTTTTTCCTTTTTGTTGTGATACTATACTTCTGATTCATTTTTCTTTTACTTTTTACTTTTTTACATGCTGAAATAATATGATGTCAAATAGGGAAAATAACTTGAAATGCTTTTAAACTTGTGTCCTGGAGGCTTCAAACCGACACGCTTCATTATTTATGGTTAATACTTTTAGGTAGTAAGGCAATGCTTCCGTGTAATCTTAAAATACTTATCAATCAGTGGAACTCATATGTATGTGTGGTGTTCTTTATGTCGCAACTATGTAATTTTTTATGTATGTCGATATGCATTTATAGAATTATATTTCCGCCTTTTTTTGTTAGTATTTCCTTTGAAGAATTTGCTTGTTCCAAATAGCTGTCCTTCATTACTAATGGATTAAATGTGATTTATTGGCAACTTATTACTTACGCGTACTAAAATCCTTGTAGTTCAGGCTGACTCCCAATTGGATAATTAAGTTCTTGAAGGAAATAATCATATCAAATGGGCTAACTTTATAAATAATGATTTATTGTTCATGATTTTTAAGTATTGTCAAGGTGCTAAATTTATTATTTACTATTCATTTTGAATTTTATCCTTCTAGTCTTAGGTTTGTTCCTTTTCTTTTTTAATTCTTTATATTAATTTTTTAAGCTTCTGCAATGGTATGTTTTCAACCCGTTACACATGACCAAATCATCTAATTCAATTTTTAGTGCCTTACCTTACCTTTAATAGATATTACTCCAATATTTTTTTTCATATAATCATCCCTAATTTATTCTTTCTCATTTTGCCACAACTATTTTATCATTTTCACTTTTGTCACATTCAATTTAGATATCAAAGATTTTTTAAAGGCCAAACATTAGGATCCGTTTAGCATCATCGTTTTAACTGTGGTTTTTTAAATTTTTTCTTTGAGCTTCAATGATTTTCTCTAATCTTACAAAACTGTCAAGGAAATAAACATCTTTGTTGGTAGCTAATTTATTTTTGATCCATTTTGTTTTCCTTTACCTATGAACTATTGAGAACAAAGAAAGTTCGAAGTAGGGAGAGAGAGCAAGAATCTATTATTAGTAGGAGCAGATGCAACAACATGAACATACATGATTGTTTTTTATATTCAATGTGAATTCGAAAAAGCATGCCCGAGATGCAACACTTACTGTTGCAATCATGGGGAAAGGCTTCAGAACATATTTAGGTTTCCTATTTTACTTATCCAGTACGGATGATCTCAAAATATCATCAATGGTGATATCAAGTGGAAGAAAATATAGCTTAATGAAAAGATAATTAAAACAGAGGCTAAAGGGGAGCATATTTTGACTTCTAAAATAAGTATAAATGTGGTAGAAGATGAGCACAAATGACAATGCAGTTGCTTTCTGATGTTGTTGGTTAGTATTCAAGCTTACAGGTTAAGGCTCTAAACTGAGCTAAAGTCTTAATAAATGGCGTTGCATAAAGTATGCATGTCACTCTTAAGGGTTCTCAGGAACAATAAAAACCCAATAAACTGTAATTTCAATGTCTTTATGACCTGATTCTGATATTGTAGATCTAAAATCTAGGTTCCTAGGCACAAATATTGATAAAACTGGCATCAGAGATTGTAGTAATGCTTTTGGTTAATGTAGAAAGGTACAAGGTTGGAATGGTTAATTATTATTGTATTATATCTTCATAATTCAGAATATTCTCCATTTATTTATATTTATTTTTAATGTCTTTTCTTCTTGTTGACTATATATATGTACTTGTATTCAATCAATGATAATATAAACAAATGCTTTTTTTTTTGTAACATGGTTTATGAGCAAGGTCAACTCTTGCCATAGTTGTGCCCTTTCTCCCAGTCTTTGTTCCCAATTTCATTTCATGTAGGGCTGTTAATGATCCAATTTCAAGCAGAGCTAGGGTCAGCTCAAAATTGGCACAAAAAAATTTGATCCAAAGTTCGGCTGGTTTATTTTGATCCGAGCCAAAATTCAAATAAATTTTTGAGAGATTAATAATGCTGTTAACGATCTGAAACTGACTCGAAAAAATTCAATCCAAAACTTTGGCCTGTAGCTAGACTTGTTTATTTCGATCAAATCTCGATCCAAGCCAAAATTCAAATCAATTTTCGAGCAGTTAACGATCTTTGAGCTAAATTCACAGCCCTAGTTGCATGGAGCCACTACTTGATCACCCCTATCTTGTTCTCACACATTGGCTTGCACATTGACCTGCATTGGCTTGTGCACTCGAGTATTTGCAGGTGTCTCTGATCTTACATTGACGCATCCTTGTGCTTGTGCACTTGCTGCTCTCGATCCTGTACTTGCTAGCCCTTCTCTGCACTTCTTTTCTGCTGCCTTCTCTTGGATTTATGATAAGTTAAATCATTCGTGTGCACTACTTTTTCTCTTGGTGTTGTTTGCCAACGGAGTTTATCTCTTTTGGTTTTAGGACTTGTGTTTTCTCATGGGCTATCATGAGAAACTTAGTAATCTTGACTGTTTGCCTCCCGAACCATGCGGCCCTACCAAATATACTAAATGGCTAGTTTTTAAATATGCGTTACTTGAATGCTTAACAATCTCAAATTTACTGTTCCTACAACCTATTGCAAACTACCAAAGGACTGTGTGACTTTTTTCGCCCCATCAACTTTTAGGACTACAACATCTCTAGTGTGTGTGCTCTCCACTATGGCATATTGTCTTTTCAGGCGGCAACAAATCTATTCAAAGAGGATTCTTTTCAAATTGCTCCTTTATTTTTGACTACGTAGCACAAATAAAAAGAAGAGTTTCTTTTTGTTAAGTAATCTTAGTAGTCAGGCAGTCTTCATCTTTTGGAGTTAGTTATAGCTTAGAAAATTTTCTAAATAATTTTTTTTATTCTTCAGTCTACTCTTCTTAAGGATATTTTCTTCTTTGTATTTTATTATATGTGCCTTCAAAGATACTGGGTTAATGCTTGTGTATTTTGCCTTCCATTTTTTAAGTGATTTCTGATTTTCATTTGTTTCTTTTATATGAAATTCACCATTGAGATGCTTATTTTTTCCTGAAGTTGCTTGTGTTGTTTGGCAACAATTTTGTCAATTTCCTTTTCATAGCTGACGCCAAGTTGCAATTTTAACTCAGAGTGGTTATAACGGAGATTATGTGAAGGGTTTTACATGCACTTCTGACTTAATCTGCTATGATAGAAGAGAGTACAAAAGGGGATCAAAAGAGAGCAATCAACTAGTCCTTGGAATAATTTCATTTATCTGATGTTCATAGTTAATAGTATGAGTATATTAATCTTTATTCATAAAAAGAGGATTACGAAGAAAATGGCAAATATTTTCAAATCAAGTTGAGTATCTAAAATTAAATCTTGCCCTAAACGCATTTAGATTCAAACATAATATAATCCAAATTATTATTCAAACTAGTAAAATATTTAAAAAAATGAAGTGGAGTTGGGTGAATGTTAAATATAGGCGTAACAATGTCTGAAAATTGGTTTAGTTCTACCAATTGTGGGATGGCTTGATCCATTGTAACTGTCTTATGAGAAATTAGGCTTTGTGGACCAATTTGATTGAATTATATTGCATCAATTTCTTTGGGTTTGACATCCAACACTTCATTTGCGTTATTTCCATATTGTCATATAATCTTGTACCTGAAGCTATAATTGATGATGAACTCATGTTAATTATTGATTATGAATACCAATGATATGTGAAAATTAAGATAACAAGTGATGATCCATGGGTACTAAATTGCTTGTTACATTGCATGTTAGTTCTATTTTAAAAATCATAGAGTATATGATTTTCTTAATCACTGCCACAATTTTAATTTGTCCACGTGTGTGGAGCTAAACATCCTAAATTGTGTGCACTTTCATGACTTTATTTCGTACAGCTCAACATGTGGACAATATGAAATGCATCTTTGATTTATGATTATTGCCTCAGCATAATTCTTACTGTGATTGATATATAATATGTGAACTTGTGTGTGTTATTTTTAATCACAGCAAATTTAAATCGTTTCATTTACTAGTTTAAACTCTTTATTATGTGTTCAAATTTTGTATAAACGTTTAAAGTAGTTAAGGACATGAATCCTTTTGATCATTGTGTTCAAATTTTGTGTTCAAATTT
>NW_018164739.1:4420008-4429624 GCF_001263595.1 Phalaenopsis equestris | reverse complement strand
AATACATGGAATGTAATTTTAGTATTAATAGCTCTAGTGACAGAAGTGTGACTTTGGGTGATCAAATTATTAAAAGGTGTGAACGATTTAGATATCTTGGGTCCGTTGTCCAAAGCGATGGTGATATAGATGGGGTGTTAATAGTAGAATTCAAGTTGGTTGGTTGAAGTGGAGGAATGCTTCGGGCCTTTTGTGTGATAGAAAAGTACCGCTAAGACTGAAAGGAAAATTTTATAAGATGGTGGTGAGACCTGCAATGCTCTATGGCGCTGAATGTTGGCCTTTAAAAGAGAAGCATAATAATAAGTTAAGTGTTGCCGAGATGAGAATGATTAGGTGGATGAGTGGCTTTACACTTAGAGACAAAATGCGGAATGAATATATTCGTGATAGGGTTGGTGTAGCTCCTGTGACAGACAAAATTAGAGAAAGTCGTCTTAGATGGTTTGGTCATATTAAACGTCGACCATTAGATGATCCGATTAGGAGAGTAGATGTTTTAAATTCGACTTGTGTTAAGAAAAACAGAGGTAGACCTAGGAAGACTTGGGCTTATTGTATTAAAAATGATCTTAATTTACTATAACTAAATGAAAATATGACACTAAATAGGACGCAATGGAGAAAAAGGATTCATGTAGCCGACCCCACATTGTGGGATTAAGGCTTTTTTGTTGTTGTTGTTGTTGTTTAAAGTAGTTAAGGAGTTGGATTCCTAGACTAATTAAATATCTGAAATGGATTAATTTATGAAACTTGAAGACACTGCGTGCCATGCCTGTGGTGGACCTACAGACTCCAACCCTTTGCCTTGTTGGAGCACCCAATGTGGGGAAGTCTTCACTAGTTCGCATACTTTCAACTGGAAAACCAGAGGTAAAGTGTTCTACTTTAGCATTAACCATGTATACTTCTTTTTATGCTGTCCTAGATACTCAAATTTTGCCCACTTTTTATTTTCTAACGTGAACATTAAATATTATATTTCATCACTTCCTGTTTAAAGTTGTCTATTGGGTTTAATGAATTAATTTTTACTCGGAGTTGTAGATTTATAAACTTGTATATGTGAGCTGATACTATAATTATTTACAGAAGGAATACATTTTGGGTTGTTCGTCTTGAAGGGTTAAATCGTTAGGCGAGTAAGATGCACAAATTCTAATATGAAATATATATATATAATATATATATATATATATATTAATCTTGCATGCGCTCATTTATTGTTAATTAAATTTGTAGGTGATATAATAGAGACCCTTAATATATAGGAAGGAATGTGCCCGACCTACTATTCATCAATAAGTGACTACACAATAATGATTACATAAATTTTTTGTGAGTTGATGATACTTTTAAATAAAGATATTTGGTGCTTGTAAATTGCATACTTTGTGCATACTGTTATTCAACCTATTTTAAAATGGATCATATGTTTATTTAATCGTGTAATGATTGAATTGTGTGGAGCTTAACAAATGTCATGATAAGGGAGGTAAGTTGGCAAATGTTTATGATACCTGTACCAATTGGGTGACAAAAGTGAGAAATAAATAAATATGATAACTTGTATCTATATGAATAGGAAACATATATAGGCAAGGTGACGAAGGTGAGCTCGTATAAAGGCGAAAGGGCCCTCAAGTTAATATGGTCATGACACTTATTTAGGTAGGTTGACAATGGCGAGCCCTTATATGATGGTCATTTTCCTTAGTCCCATATACATACCATGTCCTAAAGTTGAGAGAAAATTTTAAATTCTATGCTACTTAAATTTTGAAATAAGAGAGAGAAAAAAAATATATCAAAACGTAAACTAGACTGATATCACTCATGCACATGTCAGAACAGTATTTATAATATTTTAAATGTTAATGTTTTTTTTTTATGTTTTCTTTAAGAGAAATGCCTTATTATTAGGCCACACCAGTGAATGATTAAACTAGTCTGATATTAATTGTAATGATTGTAATGTCTTATAATATTGTAAATGTTAATGTTAGCTCTAAGTTGTTTGCTGCAATTCTCACTCCCCTTTATTTTGTTTTAAATTGGCCACTCAACCTGTCATGTGTGTCAAATCTACAAGTCATGAGTTTTTAACCCAAAGACTAATTGTGCTCGCACTTCCTGCGAGCCTGTTATGCTTGAATGGCATGTTTACCTTTTCCATACACATGAGAAGGTTAGGACACACAACTTCTCTGCATCGCAGTGCTGTCACCCTTTAAGTGCACTTCAATTCATGCTTTAAAAAAATGCTAGAGCACACTCTTCATCACTTTTTGTTCAATAAAATATACTACAAATACATTTGTTACTTGCAATAATACTTTAACAATTACTTTGGTTTTTCACCTTAATATGGGTCAATCAAGTGCTGCAGAGTGGTGCTGCAACACTTTACTAAGGCTCTAGCGCGCACTAGCTTATGCTTGTTGCAACACCATGAACTGATTCTACGGTGACAGTGAGCAAATTTCAAAAACTTGAACTGTTCTGCACCAATTCAACCATCGTTGGTTCACTCGATTGTTAGTTTATCTGAAGCAAATAAAGTTGCTGCTTGGTCTGTCAGTTTTCTCCTTTAGTTCTTTTTTCCTGCCACTGGTGCAGGATCTTCAGGTTTTGATTTTCGTCCATGGTAGAAGCCATGGTTACAAAACGTGGTGCGTATCTCTACAAATGGGAATCCGAATGGGTTAGAAACTCAATAAGTGTGAACATTAGACTGGCCATGTGGTGGTTTTATTGAGCGGATATTTTTCTTTGGGAAATTTACTTACATATTACAAAAAGGTGTATTTCACTTTTAAAAAGATAATGATGGTAGTATTTTGGACGTGATGTTAGATATTTTGAGCGGTATGCATGTAAATATGAAAGTTTAGGTGTTAGATTTGTAAATACATAAGTATTTTGTGCAATGTATGTAAATGTACTTTTTTTTTGGTGTGGTAAAACCATGCCAATGAACGCTCTTTATTTACCACCAGTAGGAGAGAGAAGAAACGACACAACAACTGAAGTAGGAATAGGCACCAGAAACCAAGGTTGTTAAGGAATGTCTTGAAAGCAACTCGAAATATAATGTGCATACTTGCTGCGTTTATATTCCTTAACTTGTTAGTTTGATTTTCACAACTGATGTTAGGTTTGCAACTATCCTTTCACCACGAGGGGAATTTTGATGGGACACATTGCTCTAAACTATGAGAATTATCAGGTTTTTATACACTAACTTAAGTTTATTATTTCATATCTTGTCGCAATAGTATGCGACTTCTAAGGCTTAACTCGTTACAGGTTACGGATACACCTGGTCTACTTAGAAGGCATGATGGTAAGATATTATGTTACATTGTAGTGATTGGTCGCTATATGTTCTCATTGATGAAAATTCCTAGAAAACAATAGATATCAGTTTTAATGTAACAAGTGGTGGTTGTTCATTCTATTATTTCCCCTGTTACGGACTAATGTGCCAAAATTGTTTTGTGACTATTTAGATGAGGTCATTTTTGTCCGATTTTATAAAGTGCTAATTAGTCATCATGTTATTTTAATGGGGGCTAAGATAATCATTACTAGGGACTACTTCAACTCATATGAAAAGTATCTTTGGGCTAAATTGATAATTTTATAGACTTTGAGACTAAAGTGACCTGCGACAAAGAGCGAGTGGACCATTTTGACATTTTTTTTGTCTTGTTATGTCATGAGTGTGACTTTTAAAACCTTTTCAATGATTTGAGGGCTCTTCTCAAATGTGGTTTTGTTTGGTTTATTTTATTTTAGGAAGATATACATGGATGCCACTCAATTCCTATATAGTTACATATCTAACACCTAAACATCAATTTTTACATATATGCCATCTTACCCATGCATGAAAATGTGTATTTCATCTTTTAAAAGTTAAGTAGTGATGTTTTTAATGTGATATGAATGATTTGGGTGTTATAGATATGAATGATTTGGGTGTGGGTGTTATAAATGTAAAAAAGTTAAGTTTAGGTGTTAGATATATAAATACATAGGAATTAGGTTTTATATATGTAAATGACCCTTCATTATATTTTATTTTCCTACAGAGGGACTTTTGTGTTGCATCTATGCTTTTATCAATCTGATTTGCATGTGAATATATAAGACCATAAAATCATATAGATAATTACATACAGGTGGCCAAATTCTAAATTAGCCGAGTTAGTGAACATTTTGGCTTCTGAATATTGCTATTTTTTTGTTTTTGTAATGATGATGGCTTCTTGATGTAGAAATTTGTTAATGGAAGGTCGGTCTTTTTAAATACATGCATGAGAGTAGGCATAAAATGAGTCCATCAGATGGATGGCGAGAAAGAACTGAAACAGCTTGTTCCTTAGGTGCGATCCATTTGAGATCGCTTTTGCTTTTAATTTTTAATTTTTTGTTTTTAGTTTATCCTTTTTATGTTCTGATTTGAAACATAATATATTTAGTTATTTGATTATAGTATGACTATTTTTAGAAGTGATCAAAAGCGCCTAAAGATTATTGTTGGTGTTTTATAAGAATATTAATTTGTTTTTAGAAACAAAAAATAAAAACATGCAAAATCAATCTAAACAAACATGTTTTTAAAAATAAAATAAAAAACAAAAATAAAAATAAATAATAAAACTGATCTCAATGATATAGCTATTGTGGTGGTTGATGGTAGAACACTCATTTTTTGTTGGTATAAAATTTTTGTTGATTTGTGTAATGAAGGGTGATAGAATGAAAAGGGATGAATATTATGATCTTCTACAAGGCCATATTATATGCTGCTACTACTTTATGTAATTACTTTTTAATATTTATTGATTATATATATATATATATATTGTGATACTTCTTTATAGGAGCATACGTACGCACCACACAATTCTTCTATATTTACATATCTAACACCTAAACTTTTATATTTACGTACGTAACACTCAAATCTATGACATCACATGAAAAATATCACCATCACTATCTCTAATTTTTTAAAGTGAAAAATACACCTTTTCACCTATAGGTTTTTAATTCCAAATTTTTTAGAAATGTAAAAATCAAACTTTGTGGCATGTTTGTAGCTTTCCCGTACTTTTTATTCTCTAGTAAGATTTTGGAGGCCATACCTTTTTATATGTGATAACTGTTATAACTTGAAACAATGAATTTTTTGTTCTGTAAATTTTACAATATACACACTTCTTCTTTGCTTAGTTTTTTTGAACCCTAGATGACAGGAACAATCTTGAGTTGTTAACACTCGCTGTGCTTGAGCATCTGCCTACTGCCATATTGTATGTTCATGATCTCACAGGTGAATGTGGGATCTCATCAGCTGATCAGGTATCATCTACTCTCTTCATAATTTAGTTTTCATCTTATATTATGCTCCAGAAAGTGGAGTTGGGATTCATTGTTGTAAAATTTTTTTTTCCGTAAAAGCTCACTTAAAAACAAAATTGCACTTGGACCCCATGAATTACATGGAGTAATTTGGACCTTTATATATATATATACTCAATTCATTCTCAATTCAAATAGGCTTAACTTGTTAGTTGACTCATCAATCCAACCCAAAATGCACTTAACCCACCATGTTTTTTTCATTTCTATTACTGACAGTGACATCAGACATGTTTGGCTATAGAGTTTATGGTTTATTACATAAAAAAATTGGCATTTACATACGTACCACATAATTCCCATGTAGTTACATACATCTAAACTTTATTTTTTACATTGACCCCAACCCAAATCTTTCTCATCACATAAAAAAAAATACCACTTTTTCAACTTAAAAAGTGAAATACACCTTTTCATGTGTGTGTGTACCCACCATGATTACGAGTTGTTTCTTTTTGTTTTATTTCTGGGGAATACGTTTATAATCCTTGCGAGTGGCATGAGTGGCATCTTTGTACTCTTTGTACCCACTCACTAAACCTTTGTATCATCTCTTTTTTATTAATGATAAAAGTGAAGTTTAGGTGTTAGGTATATAAATAAATAAGAATTAAGTTGTGCATATGTAAATCTTTGAAAAAATTTTGCAGTTCATCATATACAAGGACATAAAGGGAAGATTTGGGGATCGTCTTTGGCTTGACGTTGTCTCTAAAAGTGATTTAAGGCAAGAACCAACAGATGGCATTCTAAATGATTATGTCGACGATGATATCGGCCGATACCAAAAATTTGGGCCTGACGGTGCTATATGGGTTTCCGTGCAGACCGAAGCGGGTATTAGTGAGGTCAGCTTTGCTTTCTTTTTTGCATCTCCTCTCATGTCAAACAGCACAAGTGCAATAACTAGGGTTGCTAATGAATCAGAGTATTTGATTTACAGCTTGATATTCATTCATATCATGCTAGTTTATATTTATTTTCTTACATTATTGAATGCACTTAAACGAAATTTGAAAGATTGGTCCTATATAAAGATTTAATTGGTTATTTGATGGATTTTTTTGTGTTCTCGTATACCTTTTTTTTGGTATGTTATACAGTTTAAATATGTGCGTATATTATTAGACATATAAGCATATGCTAAAATAAACAAACAAACTGTAGATCCTATACTTCATTTATAACACTTAAAATTGTAAGGAGAAAAGTGCTTAAATAGTCCCCGACTATTTAAGCGGGGCTGTTTATTCCCGGAGTTGTCAAATTATTCCCATACTCTTTAAATTGAGGCGGCAATGGTCTTCATAGAGGGACTATTAGAACTCAATTTTAAAATAATCGGAGACTATTCTGACATTTCTATAAATACAGGGACCAACATAGTTCCGTGTGGCACTCTCCTCGAAATTTTAACATCACATAAACAATGCTACAAATATTAATTTTTGAGAAGTGAAATTCACTTTTTCATGCATAGGTTCATGACACTAAAATATTTATTAAGTTCAACTATCAAACTTTAGGTGTTAGATATGCCAATACATAAGAATTGTGCGGCATGTTTGTAAAATCTCTCTTTATATTTAAAATCTGAAGCAGTTATAACTTAACATTCTATCAAATTTGTTTTTTTCTCACTGCAGCTGAAGTCCAGAGTTAAAGCTCTGCTCACCTCCCAGAAGGCTAGAATCAGAAAGGGAAACTGCAGCCATGCAGAACTTGAAGGTTAAGCTGATCATTGCTGTATGTAAATGAGGTTTTAATTTTTGCCAAGATAGATACTTAACGTATTAATATTTAAAGCCAATCGAAGTTAACTGAACATTTATGTTTTTGTTAATGTTTTATCATGAAAATAAAGGTTTTGAAGGTTAAGTATAAGGGAAATTTACATGCATTCCACCATTTTATTTATTTATTTATTTACATATTTAACACCTGAACAAACTTGTTTGAATTTATAACAGTTTGGTGTGTTCAGCTTATGCATGATCAGGTGCACTTAATTTTTTGATAGGTGATATTGGTATTCTTAATGGGATGTCAAAGACTTGATTGCTTTGTATGTAAATATTAAAATTCAGGTGTTTAGATATGTAAATATGTATGAATTGTGTGGTATGTATGTAAATGCCCCTTAATTAAAATTTTAACTAATATTAATAACTAAAATTAAAGATTTTTGGAGGTAAATGAAGCTCATTTTGATCATTGTAATCATATTATAAGACTAATATTGCCATCATCAATAAAAGCTCAATGAGTCTAATATGAAAAGATGCTGTCGCTTGTGATTGATATAATTATATTTTTGTTTGCAAGCTTTAATTTGCTATTCTAAAGAGTTGCAATGAAGTTTGCGAGTCAAGTCGACTCGAGGGTTGGGTTTGGCTCGACTCGATAAGTGGCTTGTGACCTAATTAATTCATGGAGCTCAAGCTTGCTTCTATGAGTTTGAGGTCAGTCACAAGCCTACTTGTTTATAATTAAGGCCATTTACATACATACCACACAGCTCATATGTATTTGTTTATCTAACACCTAAATGTTAGTATTTGCACGTATAACACTTAAATCTTTAATATTACATCAAAACTATCATAACAAACTTTGGTAAAATAGAATGTGTTGAATTTGGAATACTAAATCTAGTGAAGGTGAGTATAGAACTACGAGTAGCCGAAGGATCAACATACAGAGGAATGCCATCCTTATTGATAATCTTAAAAATCTCTGTTTATGACTAATGAGAAATGAGAAGATTAAGGAATTTAATCCATATATTTATTTACTTAAAATCCTTTTTAACATGATTAAATACAAAAGTCCACTATTTACAAATAAATAGTTTTCCAGAGATAAACCAAGTATCCTCATTCCTAACTACTTCCAATTCTTTGAGACGAAAACTTAAAAAAGAAAAAAAACCTTGTATATAGATAACAAATCAACACTACTTTTATGCTTGCGGGTGTTTAGCGCAACTTGTGTTTATCCTAAAATAAGGCCTGCGGGTGGTCTGCGAGGTTTTTCCCGCGGTCTGCATTTAGTATAAAAATCCAACTGAGTTTCGAATAAGTTGCTGAAATGTATTTTCCGAACAGTGAGACGGTGTTTTGAAAATGCCGTCCGCATTTATAAACTGTCTCAAATGGGCCCTAAATAGTTTTACAATCCATCGTCATAGGTTGACCAAAGAATGAATCTAGACGGTGAAAGAGGGGATTTAGTATGATATTAAGTAAATTCTGAGAAACATGTTGCTACATTGGAGTACATGTTCTCCTTCAGGCCAACACTTGTTCTTCAAGGCCAATAATATGCACGTGCTTTTTCCGCAGTAATTTGTATGAAACTCACAGGATTTGTATGCTCCCCGCCCTCCCTACTTCATTCTTATGCTTGATATATTTACTTTAAAGGAGTTATGAGTGGCTTCCAGTTAACTGCAAAGCTGGATTTATTTACTGTTGATGTCATTCCAAGCCGTAGTTAAGTTTAGATTTAATTTTTTTTATTTATAGTAATTATAATCAATAATTAAATATTTGTTGAATTATTTATTCATTAATAACAGTTTTATTGAACTAATTATATTAAATAATAACTTTGCATCCATTAAGTAATAATCAATTAGTTATGTATTAAACTAATTATTATTTATTAAAATGTATTTCAATAATTTAATTTAATATGTAATTTTTTATTAAATAATGATTAAATAAATATATAAAATTTTTTAACTAAGCTTAATTTGATAACATATTAATTAATTAATAGTTATTAAACAATTAAGCTAAATTAAAGCCACAAAGCTATCTTCCCCTTCCCCTCGCCTGCCCGAAACCCTAGACGACGTCCGTCCTACTGTTTTCGCCCAAAACCATGAAGAAATATTACATCAGTACTACGCACGCAAAAATAACGTGCGTAGCCAATCAAAACACGCCACGATATCTCGCGCGGTAGAGCAAAAAAAACGGCGCAGTAACACGGGGAATATTCTCTCCTGTGTTATTCATGTGTTATTGCGTGTTATTCATGTGTTATTGATGTGTTATTGTGTTATTATAACACCAAGATTATTTTCAGGATACAATAACACATGAATAACACACAATAACACTTGAATAACACTTGAATAACACGGGAAATATTCCCGACAGAGAAAAAAATG
>NW_018164739.1:4396827-4419827 GCF_001263595.1 Phalaenopsis equestris | reverse complement strand
ACACAATAACACATGAATAACACGGGGAGGAATATTCCCCGTGTTACTGCGCCGTTTTTTTTTCTGCGTCGCGCGGGATATTGTGGCGTGATTTCATTGGGTACGCACGTTTCTCTACGTGCGTAGTACTGATGTAATATTTTTTCCAAAACCATAGCCTTCGGAAACGAAAGCTCGCGATTTCAAGCCATAATTAGAGCTGGGAAGGCAAATGCGATATCGCGACGTACAAACATCTCCGAAGCTCCCATCTTTCTTCTTCCCCGATCCACTCATAAAACAATTGACGAAGGCAACCTCTTCTACTATTGCGCTCTTTAGCTTCTCCAAATCTCGAAAATCTGTCTTCCAACAAGATTTACTATTGCCGGCGCTTCTATTCACGCCGACTTCTCCGCCGTCAAGGATATATGGCTGCGTCCTCTTCCCTCTCCCTCAAGGAATATCTGAAGAGATACCAGTCCGGCATCGATGAGCCGAAGAATGCTAAGAAGAAGAAGAAGAAAGAGAAGCCGAAGCCCCCATCGACCGGTGGCGGAGTGCTCGTCGTCGACAACGACCCCGTCTGGCAAAAACCCTTGCAGCTAGAAAATATTGAGGAGGAAGATGATTTTGCGGGTAATTTACTTAAAGGAACTGTTCGTATTTTGGTTTTCGAGTTTGGTTTTAGCTCAGGCTATGTTTTCTTTGTCCAGGTGATGAAACGCCTCAGGTTGAAGAAGATATAGAGGTCAAGAGGATGAAGAGGCTTCAGGCGCTTCGTTCCAGCAAGCCTTACCATAGCATCAATGAAGATGGAAGCGGGTGGGTGTCGATTCCTAAGCCGTCTAGACCTTCCGCTGTCAATGGCCGAGATCTCTCGCCTCACCGGAATATATATGATTATGGGAACAGTGACCTTTCGCCACCCCCGCACCAGTTGATGGAGATCGATGAGAAGCCGGCTCTTTCAGACAAGGATCTGTCTCCTCCTCGCCATAAGCGGCGCCATTTGGATACGCCCTCCCCGGAGACTCAAATAAGCGGGCCTGCCGGGGACGGCAGCGATCTATCACCTCCTAGAAGACGGCATGTTGAGGACCTTTCACCGCCACGGCGTGCTAAATCCCGCACACAGGGTAGGGAGGCAGGTCGGGGCTCGGTTGACGACGACCTTTCCCTCCTGAGGAAACCAGGGAAAGGGTCTGTAGATGATTTGTCTCCTCCCCGTCGATATAAAAAATCACCTGAAGTTGAACCTCATCCACTCGGCAAGACTAGAAAAAGAGCATTGGATGATTTGTCTCCTTACCGGCAAGCTCAATCTTCACTTGCCGCTGATCTTTCTCCGCCTAGGAGAACAACTAAAAGGTCTCCTAATGATTTATCTCCTCCGCGTAGGGCTTCCAAGCGCTCTTTGGAAGCCACTGACGTGCAGAGTTCTTCTCTTTCTGACCTCTCGCACCCGAACTTACCTACGCCCCGGAGGGTACACCATGGTTTATTAGAGCATGGTTTATTAGAGGGTGATGGAAATGCAGATTTACCTGCTACTGGTTCTTTACCTTCTAGAATTAAGGAATCATCATTGACTAAGGAGACGAAGCGGGGAGGTCTTTTATCACGTAAGGAAATGAGAGAGGAGACAAGCAGGAAGAGGATGGAGGAAAAGTCTAGGTGAGTTTATATTCTGAACATTATAGCAGTTTAGCAGTACATAAGCCTAAATATGAAAGTTGTTGTGATTAGAGATGACTTTGTTCGCATTTTTACTATTTATATGTCTATTTTGTGCTTGAAGGTTTGCTGCAATGGATCCATTGCTGACTGGAAAAGGTGCAGAAGCGGTGTGTCGTGATAAAGAAGGTTTGATACTTTTTCCTCATAACAATAAATATAATTTACAACAACTGTTGAAATTTCTTCAAAATTTGTTTATGTGGATTTCCAATTTACAAAATAATTCCAGATGGTGTTACCTTTAGTAATTTTCTTCTTCAGGAAAAAGGATTTCAAAGGAGGAGTTAATGAAATCAAAGGAAAAAAAGAAGAAAGAGGTAAGAAGATGTGTCTTTGGTTGGGACCTTAAATTTCATGCATGAACACCTTTATGGATTGTTGGATTGCATGTACATGTTATCTGGTAAGTAGCTAATTTTTTGTTTCTTCTTGTTGATTTAAATTGTGCCTCTAACGGAGTATTAAGCTTGCATCTTAAATAATAGTAGATTAGATCTAGTTGGTATCTTACCTTGTAATATTTGAGGTTCCTTTCATTAAGCGAGGAATTAATTTTAACTATCGTTATTAGTGCTGTTAAAGGTGTTTGAGTACTCACTTGAAGACCTAGGTGAGGCTAGACTTTGTGAGGGAGTGCAAGAATTTACAATGTTGTGGGTTGCCTTACGTAGCCATTAAGGAGTGAAACTTTAGATGGAGTATCAAGTTCCATGGCTCTAAATGATCATCCTATACAACCAGTTAGCAAGAATAGGAAACTTTTTGGCAGACAATAACAAATTATTGTATGGTAGAAATGGCTACAAGTCATTAGAGGTCTTTAGGCCATTCCATTCGCAATAGTCATTCACCTTTTGCACACATGCCCAAAGAAAATGCAAGTTTGCCCTGAGTGATGCTTTCCGGGAAGACACTTGGAGGCTAAAGTCTAAGGACCCGTTTAGGGCAGCATTTTTTGCGCAGTGCAATTTGAAAACGTGAATTAGGGCGTTTGGAAACAACGGTGCGGCGACGTTCGTAAATAATTAATGTTAAAACACGGCTGCGGGTTCGATCTCACGTCACGCGTTTCTTTGCGTACATTTTACCCAGCGACCCTTTTGTCCATCTCTTGACCCTGTATCTCCCTTTCGCATCTCTTCTGCCTTGGGTACCTCTCTCCCTTAGATCTGTGGCTCTGGTGGCTAGGCGTTATTTCCGGTTGCTTCTTGTTTGTTGCGAGTGGTTGTTTCAGTGTCCCTTACATATTTCTCCCTCTCCTCTCTTTTCTTCCGTTCGATTTGGTAGTTCTGTGCACTATGTGCTCTGTGCTCTGTGCAGTGATTCTCTTTCTTCTATTGGTGGTCTTTCCCTGTCCCTTCTCTTCTTCGGTTCTGTTTGGTGGTTGCGCGCATTATGGACTCTGCGTGGTAATCCATCTTCTACCTCTCCTCTCTGTTTCAGTAATCTTTACCATATCTATTCAGTAGCTTTATGATTATGCAAATGCTGCTGCGCAATGGTTCTCGGTTTGGTTGTTGGTTCCTTTCTCTAATTCTCTATTTGCTCGGTTTGGTGGTTTTCGATTTGATCTGCTCGGTTGATGATTTTGATGCTACATGTTGCATCCATGATGAATTTGGTTTATGATTTTGAAGCTTTGTGCTTTGCGATTTCAGTTGTGTTTTGGTCTGTTCAGTTGGTGGATTTCCTATGTTAGTTTTGGTTTTATTGGTATTATTACATATCTATCACCCCAATGGATGATTCATGTTTTGCTCTACTCGGTATGTTTTTAGTATTTGAGTGGGAATTTGAGAAATGCATATATGTTGGTGTTGATTTTTGTAATAACAGTGTTTCGGCTGCTGTGTATTTTATGAATATGGATTGAGATTTTATAAAGAATTTTGATATTTGAGTCAGAATTTGAGAATTGGATGATAGATGGTTGTGGATTTGTTAACAACAATGTTTCCAGTGCGATGTATGTTTTGTTTCGGGTGCTTGATTTGTTAGTAGCAATGTTTCATGTGCCCTGTATTGGGTATCCTAAAAATGAAAAATATAAAATGAAGTTTTATCTTTACCTTTGATGTTTGTGTGAGAGTTTTAGAAATGACTGAAAGATGGTGCTTTGATTTGTTGTTAACAATGTTTCCGGTGCCCTGTATGTGGTATCCTTAAAATGAAAAATATGGAATGAGACTTTATATTTACATTTGATGTTTGAGTGAGAGTTTGAGAAATGACTGAAAGAGATTGCTTGATTTGTTGTTTGCAATGCCTGGTGCCTTTGTATGTGGTATCCTAAAAATAAAAAAAAATATGGAATGAGGCTTTATCTTTACCTTTGATGTTTGAGTGAGAGTTTAAGAAATCTGGAATGGAGCTTTATCTTTACCTCTGTGTTTATATTAAAGGATTGTTGGTGGTGGTACTGTGGAGGTTGTGGATGGTGTGTGGTTATGTTTGTGTTAGAGGATGTGTTATTGGATGTGTGGAGATGACGGTGTTGCGGAGGTGGTTGTTGATGTGTGGTTGTGTTTGTGTTAGAGGATGTGTTGGTGGATGTGTAGAGGTGATGGTGTTGTGGTCGTTGGTGTGTGTTTATGTGTGTGATAGAGGATGTTGGTGTCTGTGTGGAGGTGCTGGTGTCTGTCTGGTGTTTGGTGATGTTTGTGTGGTGGTGTGTGGAGGTGACGGTGTCTGTGTGCAGGTGTTAGTGTGTGGTTGTGGAGGTGGTGGTTAGTGTGATGGTATGTGGAGGTGGTGGTGGTGGTGTGTTGGATGTGTTGGTGTCTTGATGTGCTGGTGTGTTGAGTTGTTGGTGTGGAGGTGGTGGTGTGTGGGTGTAGAGGCGATGGTTAGTATGTGGTTGTTTTTGTGGGGAGGTGGGTAGTGTGGTGGATGTTTTTGTGGTGTGCTGGTGTGTGGAGGTGTGGTGGATGTGTTGGTGGCATGCTGGTGTGTCGAAGTGTGACATTCCTATTTTTCTTTGATTTGTGTTATTATAACATTTTTGTTTATGTTAATTAGTTTTTTCATGCTAGTAATACAATGGTTAAGACAAAAGAGGACGGTTCATCTACTGTGGGATAAAAAGACAAAATTAATATTTTGCGATCTTTGCTTCAAGGAGTTCGATCTGGGAAATAGGCCAATCTATTTCAACAACAAAGACTAACAAATAACATTACTATACAGGGTAGAATGATCATTTGTTTAAAAACAACAGCAACATAGCTATTTTAAATTGCAAAAAACAAGCAGAGAGTCAATTTATCCACAACAACTTCTACGCACCAACTTATTTTTAAGTTATAACTGCCCCAAATAGACCCTAAGTAAGATTAAAAGATTGAGAAAGAAAGACACTGCATGGTTTTTTCCAAGAGATTCCAAAAAATTCAAATCATTTTTTAGGGTTTTAGAATCAGATCTCTAGTTAGGGGCCGATTTAATGGTCTGACACATCTCTTCTTCAATATTTCTTATGTTGAACTACTTTGCTCCTGGGAGTAATAAGACAGGCAGACAGATGGACCACGAGGTTGTGAGATACAGGCTGTTAGATGTCAAAATTAGGTCATTAGATGGATTTGGCATTTGTTTTTAGGATATGGGTTGGATTGGTTTTTGATTTTATTGATTTGTTGGATTGGTCTTCACATTCTTGAGGCGATTCAATGATGGTAGCCCGAAAGCAGTGTTGCTTCTTCATATGCCAATTGCTTGGGAATTGTAGAAGAATGAATCTTGACACAAACGGATGTACGACCAACATTATTTGGTATTTCCTACTTATAAGAGGTTGCTTCAAGATTGATTCTCTCTCTCTTTCCTTAAGCATATGCTTATTGTAAAATATGTCATAATTGATGTTATAGGTGATTTGCTACCTTGAGTGAATAGAGACTGTTAAATCCATGAAGTAATGCTGCTCCGCACAATCAAAATTGCACTCAATATTAATTAAAATATCCACTAGTGAAATTCCGAACAATTTTTTTGTTTGTTCTCTTAGTCATAGTTGATTTGATATAGGATTATAGTGAGAATGAGATACATATGATGGTATTTTGGGTTTTGATGAGGAATGAAATCTGTGAAGTCATAAATTTCAGGCATCTAACGACCTTAAGATTAATGAATCTAATATGAATTTCACAGTACAGTCTGATCAGCTTGAGAGTGAGCAATATGTGAATGTTCATGTTTTTTCCCTAGCTCCTTGTTTCAAATGCTTTTTCCTATTGTTCTACTGATACTGCTAGTACCACCTTTGACAACATTTGCCTTTAAACAACCGTCAAAGTTAAGAAAAGATAATTGCATGATATATCAAATCATTCAATGTCCAATCCTTGAGATATTTATATTTTTAACTTTCTTTTGGAATTAAGTGGATTATTACTATGGTTGCTCTCTAAGTTTTGTCTTCTTCCATGGCGTTTGGCTGGTTGTCTTTCCCTCAACCTAATAGGTGCCAAAGTCACTTGCCTCTCTCAATTTATGCCAACCGGCTTTCCTGCCATCTTGGTTGGTACCAGGGATTCTATCTCCTTGTGATATATGATTTGATTGTTACACAGTTTTATAAGCTTATTGCTTTTGATGGCATTGTGTAGACATAGAGTAACACACCAGTTTATCCAACTATGAAGGACATATTGTTCCTAAAATTTCATTAGACAATCACGTGGCCAAGAAATTAATTTGTCTTTTGCCATGTATGATAGAGTAAACATGATTATTATTGTAAAAATTTATCATTTTAGATTTTATTTAATAATTTAGGAAATTATTATTGTAAAAATTTAATATATTTGATTTTATTTAATAATTTAGAAAATAGGTAGTGCTACTTTTATTCCAATAAAATTGTTGATAATATAAAGCTAGTTTAGAACTATTAAGTTAATAAATTATCATGTGATTTTAATAACAATGCCAAACTTAAAAAAACCATATATAAAAATTAAATTTGGACAGTAATTAGTTTGAGCCATATTAATTGTTAAATTATGTATGTTAGTTATAGATATATGGATTGGTTGAGAATATAGGTGAGTGAATGTTGCAGATGAGAGTAGAATTTCTTTTAATAAATAAATTGATTTGTGATATAAATAGTGGCAGGGATTATAGGAGTTTATCACTTCTTTATTATGTTTATGAAATAAAATTTATAAATGTTTTGTGAAGGTTTCCTTCGAAATGAAGCTCTCTCTCATCATATTCTCTTTTTCTATCCTTTAGTATATATATTCGGTAGTGGCGGCGGGCTCTGCTAGGGTTTTGCTGGATGGCTATTCCCGACAGTGATTTCCTTGTTTTCTCACTTCCTCACAGCTTTCTCGACAACGCTCGCTCGCAGACTTCTTTGTCATCGACGCTCGCTCGCGTCGTCTCTGTAATAGACGACGACACCTCGTGTTGTCGCGGCTCGCGTCCTGCACGACGACACCTCCTTCGCAGTTGTCTCCTTCCAGACGACTCGACTTCACCATTCCTTCCAAACGACGCGACTTCGCCATTCTTTCCAGACGACGCAACTTCGCTATTCCTTCCAGACGAAGTCTTCGTTAGTCAACGACACTTCCTTCACAGTCGTCTCCTTCCAAACGACGTCGATTTCGCTATTCCAGACAATTGTTGTTTTCCTGCCCGACAAACACCATCTTATCGGCAGAGATGACATCGACTATCTGTTCCTATGTCACTGCACTTGCCGACGGCCTCATTACTCTTTCAGAGACTGGTTTTCATATAGGTAGGTTTTGCAATGTTCCACAATCTTTTCACGAGGCTCTTGAAGGTGGTGGTGATCACACCTTCATTAAAAAAATTTGGAAAAAAAATGAAAAGCCTGCTCTTATTCTCACAGTGGTTGAAACCAACACTCTCGCATCTTCTTGGCGTTTTGCTCTATTGGAGAAATTTCTTTATGGTCACCCAAAACTTGAGATTATTCGAAAAGAATTTGATGCTATGAAGCTATTTGACAATTGAAATATTGATTTACTTGATGGCCGACACATACTGATTCAATTATCTTATGATGCCGGTTATACTAGCATTTTTTCTCGGAAAGTTATCAAGGTCGACAATCGTTAAATGAAAATTCTGAAGTGGGCTATTGATTTTGATTCAAAAGCGGAGTCCCCTATCATTTTTGTTTGAATAAAGTTTCCAGAGTTAAAATTACATCTGTTCAACTTGGAAATTCTCTACTTCTTAGCAACTACTTATGGTAAGCCTCTCAAGGTTGATAGTCCTATGCTTGCTATCACCAGACCCTCTGTGGCATGTGTGTTAGTTGAGAGGGATATCACTCAACTAGCTCCGGATGAGGTATGGATTGGAACCACCCACAACGGGTATTGACAAAAAGTTGAAATCGAACCACACCCTACTTATTGCTCTCATTGCAGTATGTTTGGTCACAGTTCTACTATTTGCTATCGCTTGCATCCTCATCTAAGGTCGAATATCGCTAAAGATTAGCCACCTACTATCCCTGTTGAGAAGATGCAACCCGATCCTCTTTCCAACACCGCAGTTCCTGACGAAGTACACCATACTACAGCTACAGATCCAGTCATGCTTATACCACCCACTGTTAAAGAGGGCTCACCTACATGTCAAGACACACGAGAGTGCTCCCTTGATCCAATATAAGATCGGTTGGTACAACATGTAATTTCTTCTAATGTTCAACAACTTACACATGTCCGACACACTTTAGACCGATCCACTGACCAATCCACTGACCAGGCGAGTCAATCTTCGGAAGAGGAATGACAGGTCTATTCCAGGAGAAAAAAGAAGAATGGAGGCCAACTCGAGCTCTGGAACTTATTGGATGATACATTGGTTACTATTTGCAATGACACTCATCTTACCAATTTACTAGCTGACTTCTTCCCTAGAACTAGAGGCAGAGGCAAGACCAAATTGGGTCGCTCTTTAGCCACCTGATACTATGTACTTCGACACTTTTAGGTTTTTTCTTTAAGTCTCTCATGTGCTTTTCTGTATTTTCTAGTTTTGGAACCATTTATGGTTATTGTGTGGGCAGGGTGCCATGCTTGGGCCCTCTCACACGTTGTATCTGTATCTCTCTTTCTATTTAATATATTAGCCTTTAGTCTTTCTATATGTATATATATATATATATATATATATATATATATATCTTGTTACATATTATTCTTAATTGATAATTAGTTTAAGTCTATTTAGTATTTACTATTAGAATATAAGCCTAGATATTTTAACATTTCTTCCCCAAAAGGGAAGTTTCATTATTCTTGAACATTTTCACATGGCAGATTAAATTCTTAACAAAACTGATCACTACTTAGCCATTATATTCGATTTAGATTCCAAATCAACCTTCACACACACACACACACACACACACACACACATGTTTATGCATATGTATGTATGAATATATGTATCTATCAATGTATGCGTGATTTTGATATTATAACTTTCAACTGTTAGGCTAGGGTCATTCAGGCTTTTGGATGTTATTAAAAGTAGGCATCTACTTTCAAGGTGTATTTTTTGCAAAGGTTTGGACTTAAATATGTGTGGGTTTTTTATGATATTTATATATTGGATAATTTTGTGCGATGAGTGGGACAATGGGTAAATCTTGACTGTCAAGGGGCTTTTATTTACATTTGATGATACACATATAGATGGTTTATATATGGTTAATTTCTATGAAAATTATGAGTTCCAGCTATGATTAATTTTCATATTTTTTATCATCATTTAATGACATGCTTTTGGATTTGAAGTCTGTGTAATGTGTTAGATGCTGAAAGAAACAAAGGAGGATCATTCTCCTCTAAGGATAAAAAAGTCATCTCTCTCTCTCCCTCTCTCTCTCTCTCTCTCTCTCTCTCTCTCTCTCTCTGTGTATATTCACATCTGATCGTGCACATATTTTTTCATGTTGATGTATGGTTACTTTTCAATGAAAATGATGAGGTCTATCTATGATTAGTTTTCATATTTTATATCACCACAGGAGGATCATTCTCCTCAAAAAAAAAAAAAAAAATCACACACACACACACACACACAGAGGAGGATCATTCTTCTCCAAGGACAAAAAAGTTAATCTTAATTCCTCTCTCTCTCTCTCTGTATATATAGATTGGTTGACTGTAATTTTACTAGTACTTCAATTTTATGTGATCTTTGTTCATTCAATTTCTGTAGTAGTTTTTGATCTGTACTTTTTGAATGTTCTGATTTGCTGCAGGAGAAGCCGCTGGAGTGGGGCAAAGGTTTAGCACAAAAGCGGGAAGCGGAAAGAGCTGGAACTTGAGAAGGACAGGCCTTTTGCACGTTCTAGGTATGATTAATTATTTCATGCGTTAGATCTTCACGAGGTTATGTTTTATTGCAGTTAATTCATAATCTTTTTTCCAAATAAGACCAACATTACTTGTTATAGGTCTAATGATTCTTAACTTTATGTTTAATTCAACATGGTGACTTATGCATGTGTTCTGCTGTATTACCTTTTTGTTTGTTCATTTGAGCTGAAATCTGACATAGTAGTTCATGTTTTTATGGTATCCAGGGAACTTACATATCTACATGTTGTCTGCAAGAATTATCTGGTTCTCATCTCGGCAATACTTAACTTAGTTTTATACTTCTCTTTTAAAGGTTAACATTCAACGTCATAGAGCATTTGTAGGTCTCACCACAATCTTATAAAATTTTCCTTTCAGTCTAAGCAGTATTTTTCTATCACAAAATAGGCCCGAAGCATTTCTCCACTTCAACTAAACCAAATTCGATTCTACTAATAACATCCCCATCTATATCACCATCACCTTGAACAATAGACCTAAGATATCTAAAGCGTTCACACTTTTTAATAATTCGATCACCCATAGTTACAATTCTATCACTAGAGCTACTACTTTTAAAATTATATTCCATGTATTTATTTTTAGTTCTACTCAAACGAAGGATTTTAGACTCCAATGTTGACCTCCATGATTCAAGCTTTTTTTTGAACTTTTTCTCTAGTCTTATCCACAAAAATGATATCATGAGCGAAAATTATTCACCAAGGTATTTCCTTCTGTAAATGTCCAGGAGCATCCATAACTATAGCAAAAAGATATGGGATTAAAGCTGATCCCTGATGTAATCCAACTGAAAGAGGAAAATAATTGGTCAATTCTCCTTCTGTTCGAACACAAGTATGTTCGAACACAAGTAACTAACACAAGTAACTGCTCTAGTATACATATATTTAATGACTTGAATATAAGTCATATCAACACCTTTCTTCTTTAGAAGTCTCCGAAGAATATCTCTTGGAATCTTATCTCAAGCTTTTTTTGAATCAATAAAAATCATATGTAGATCCCCCTTATTCTCTATGTACTTCATCAAACCTACCAATAAATGTATAGCTTCAATAGTTGACCTGCCCGGATCATGAGAAATCCTTGTAATACGTCTTAACCTTTACTCGATTATCCTCTCCCTTAATTGACACATCAACTTAATTCTATAATTTGCACTCTTTTGCATCCCTTTATTCTTAAAAATGGGGACCAAAATACTCTTTCTCCACTCCTTGTGGCCGTTTAACATCTTTTATAAAAATTTGAATGAAAGAGTTTAAAACCTTAGGCACAACGAAATAAATCTCGTCTTCTAAGATTGTTGTTAATGCAATATTTCTTGGGTCATATATATATATTATATAATATTAGAAACATATATTTGTGTAGCCTCTTACTGCAAACTAGCAGGTGCGATACAAGTTGTCTTTATATGTAATTGAAGTTGTTTATGGCATGATGGTAACTGGTTTTGAATGTATTTTTGTAGAGTTTTTATTGGTTTGACATGATGATATTGGAATTTATTCATGGGTGTATTTCTCTTGGGGCTTGGTGAAAAATACTTTTCATCCATTGGCTTAACAGCTGAATTGCCAATATCTTCTCATGTCAGATTATTTGCATGCACCAGGGGTCCATTCGTGCTGCTGTGACTTTTTTTAAATATGGTTGTAAAGTTGTTACGAGGAAAACAAATCTTGACGAAATTGTGAGTTTTATATATGTATATATATTTGAAAGTATCGGGCAATAATTTTTGCATAGTTACCATGCTTTGGTAGAGCTTATTCTTAAAAGCAGTTTCCTTTCACAGAAGTGTTTGAAAAGCAATAAGGAATCAATAGCCAAATGGATATGTGGTAGTGGTTTGGAAACTAAAATATCCAGAAAACTAACCCCATTTGGCCCCATATCAACTACACCTAACTAGTTCTTGTCGGCCAAAATGAATTATTCGAATGAAAATGAAAATGTTTGGGGTGGATGAAATGATTCAATGTCAAAATATAATATTTAATATATATATATATATATATATATATATGATTCTATAAAATAGTATTTTAACTTTGAAAAATAATGTTTCAATATAATTTACATATGACTATAATTTTGGGAAAAATGATAATATATATTTTTTAACTTAGAAAAGTGAGACCGAACGAATCTCACATATTTGATAGTTTAGGAGGCTGAGCACGATACCGCAAATAGCACGCTATCCTGAAGGATAATCATATCGTTTGTTAGTAGGCTTAACCACTAAACTAAAGAGTTTGTGATGTCCGTTTGGTCTGCGAAACCTTTTTTTATAAGCCGACAAGTTCCACTATTTAACATAAAAAGTTAAATAGGGTTTATATTAAGTTAGGTTCTTTAGTTCTCTATAAAGGCAAGCCCCTATAGTTAGGTCTGTCAAAACGGCTCGTGATGTCCGTTGGCTTAACCACTAAACTAAAGAGTTTGTGATGTCCGTTTGGTCTGCGAAACATTTTTTTATAAGCAGACAAGTTTCACTATTTAACATAAAAAGTTAAATAGGTTTATATTAAGTTGGGTCCTTTAGTTTTCTATAGAGGCAAGCCCCTATAGTTAGGCCTGTAAAAACGGCTCGTTGTTCGGGAACAACTCGTGTTCGGATCTTTAAAAAGCTCGTGTTCGGCTCGCTCGCTAAAATATTTGTTCGTTCGTGTTCGGCTTGTTTTGGCTCTAAATACTAATCAATTATATATATCTTTGATAAGTAGTATTTTTTAAAAATTTAATTGACTACAATGCTACAAAGATTTATAATTAATTAAAAGTATTAATGAAGAAAATAGAATAAAGACTATTAAATTAGATTCAAATGATGTTTTAAATATTGCCACAAATCATGAACATCTTATGACTACGTGATAGGGTTGTCAAAATGACTCTTTGTTCGTGAATGGCTCGTGTTCCGCTCGTTAAACAAACGAGATAAACACAATTTTTGAGCTCGAAATATAAACGAGCCAAACACGAGCTGAGCTTGGACTCGCTGGTGCTCGACTCGTTTACACCCTTACATATAGCTAATTACATCTTAAGCAATCGAAATCACCTAAGAAGACTCTCGATTAAGACTAGTGGTTTTGCCTTCAAGATTGCAAAGTTTAAGTTTTCAAGATTAAATATGAGGAAATCAAAGGGGGAGGGCTCAAAATAGAAACAATTATTTTCAGGAGTCAATGGAGTGAAAAGGAGGGGATGTCACAGATCCGGGGGAACCCCACTGACTTCCCAACTATTCTAGGATTGGACCTTAACCCTGAAGGGATGTCCCACACTTCGTTGTCGTGGTTTCGATCGCCTTTCTCCGTTCGCTTGCTTCCACACTCCGCTTCTCGGAAAAAACTACTCTAAGCGCTTTAACATATCGATTATAGGTTTGGGGTTGTGGTGTGTATAAATATGTGGATATTGGGTTAGTGGCTCGCTATAGGGTGTCTCCTAAACCGGGTGTCTTACTGTCCTCTATCCTAAAAGGTGCCTGCAATTCTATAAAAATAACATGATTAATAAAAGGGAAACATGCTTCGCAACGCAATAAACAATAAACAATAGCATCGCAAGCATGAACTGTATATATATATGCAGTAAAGTGTGCAGTGAAGAAAACGAGACGATGTAAATATAAAACAAATCTGTCTACCTGACGGGTCGGTGCTCCCGTAAATGAGGTCGGTGTAGCATGTACAAATAAACAAGTATAATGAAAGGAATTTAAAAAAATGTGTAAGCATGAATTTATATAAACAAGAATGAATAACAAATATCACCTGAAAAACTCGAGAAAAAGGACAAATGACCCACGGTAACTCGAAGAAACCATCAAAAACACAAGAAAAATCCGGAGAAAATCACGAATGATCTATAAATATCCCAATAAAACCGTGGGAAACACACGAAAAATCCAAGGAAAGAAAGAAAACTGTAAACATTTGGGTCGGACTAGACTTAGATTTAGGTATTCTCGAGGGACTCCGAAGACAACTATCAGTCACCTGTATGTCTAGAGCCCGACATTCAACTAGAAAGTTTCCTACAATACCAACTTAGGAGGGTACTCCTCAGCCCAGTACCGGTAATTGACAAGTGGACAATCAAATTATATTACTTAAAATTTATATTTTGGCACGCATATAATAAAAAGTAGTATCAATTTTTCGTAGTCAAAATACTTTTATAAATAGCGTATCTGTTCTTGTCATCGTGCTTCGTAAAATATGATTGTCAACAAGTCGATCACGCCGTCGGGCTAGGACCGCCAACAGCCTAAAAAAGCATGGGTCCCTGCTAGTTTTGTGTCGGTGAATAATATTGTCATCCTACATTTCACCGGGTCCCTAAGTCGGGTCCTGATGTCGTAGGATGAAACATTATTTCACTCTACCACCGAATGTCTTTGTCATCACAGCCCAAAACCCAAAAAAAAAGACCGTCCAACTTACGACCTTGCTTGATGGTTCATATATAGCCACAGCTATATATGCGTGCTTATGTTTCGAACATAAGCACCTAAAACCAAATCAAGAAGCAAGAAAAGCGAACCTAAAAGAAAGAAATGAAAAAAAGAAGATTAACTCGCCTCCAAAACCAGTTTAAAAAGGAAGCCAAAATGGTAGGAGCGTTAGCCTCAAATATTCACCCGATAGAACACCTCAGATAAACAACAAAATGGGGGCACACTTATCAATAGCTAATTCTACTTTCCAAGCTACTGGTGTAACAATCCGAAAGAGGTGTATCGAAAGGCCGCAAATTGCAACTAAACCTTCCTAACAAATACCAAAAGGATTCTTTTTTTTTATTGCAATCAATTCAGTCAAAGGAATTGAGCCCTGAATATCTCCAAACATCTAACAAATCGCTCCTCGAAAATGGGGCACTCGATTTCTTCCAAATACAAAGATTAAGGTATTCCAATCCACAAAGATCAAAACACTCAAGTCCACCTCGAACCAGCAACTCTAGTGAAGAATAAACCCAACACAACACAAAGGAACTCAAATAGGTGTTTTCGGGTAGGGACAGCAGGGGAGCCACCAAGCCAACACAAAGGGAACCCAAATAACTGCTCTCGAGTAGAGGAAGCAAGGCAACAACCCACACTAATGAGATAAGTCCAACAAGGCTCTCAAATAGAGCTACTAGCAGAGAAGAAACATGATAAAACACCAAAAGTTTCATAACAAAAATAACTATCCATATATGATTCAAATAGAGGGGCAACAGAGAAGTACAAGCCAAAAATCTAACAGCCCTCAAAGTAAAACTTACAAAAACAAAACTTCAAAAAGCCCAAAGCTAAATATAACCATACATTTGTGTTTCGAACAGAGTGGGCAGCAAAGAAGCAACAGAACAAAGCCCCAAAGCAAGACTTTCAAAAGCTTCAAAACTAAAGGAATCCAACGAGGAAAACCGTGAGCTTATAGGGCTGAAATAGACTTTAAATTTCAACATAAAGGTACAAATGAAATAAGAACACAAAGAAGAAGCCGCCCATGCATAAGAATTGAATCATGCCTTTTATAAGCCTACATCCGCAGCTAAACAACATGAAGCATTTAAAACAGACACGACAGGATCACTAAAAGTCTAGCAACTGATTGTAAGCCCAACATGAGATACCAGCTAAGGTAAACAATTTCCTGCATAATATTCTTGGCCAAACAACATGAAACATTTAGATTAGAGCCAACAGAAACACTAAAGATCTAGCAACTAATGACAATTTCAACATGATATACAAGCCAAGACAAACAACCCACTGCTATATATATATATATATATTACTTTTTTAAAGAAAGAATAAACTTGCTCACAGCTTATGTCGAGCAGAGAAGAAAAGTAGAGAAGGAGGAGAAATGTACATCGCTTGAGCCTTTGCAAAACAACATAAGAAAATCTATATATATATATATATTATTTTTTTAAAGAAAGAATAAATTTGCTCACAGCTTATGTCGAGCAGAAAAGAAAAGTAGAGGAGGAGGAGAAATGTACCTCGCTTGAGCCTTTGCAAAACAACATAAGAAAATCACAAAACTCCCAAACACCAAGTTCATAGGCACGAGAAGCAATTTTGACAATGTCCCCCAAGCTCCCAGTTTTCATAACCCCCCCCCACATGGGACTTTATAGGCGCAAAAGAGAGGGGAGAAGCTCACGTAACTCACCCGAGAGTGAAGCCAACTCAGGGATCAACCCAGCAAAAAGAAAAATCACCGCAGCAAGAGCCAAGAGGTAGAAGCTATCGGGAAGTAGAGGAACTGCCGCATTCGTGACCCAGGGAACAAGCACGCCAGAGTCAACTTACCACGAATGAGCCTTTCGCTCAGCGAGACGAAGCAGAAGACGCTTCGGGAAGAAACAACTCGGGCAGAGAATGTCGAGAGAAAGCCATAGTCAACTCCTCGTCATGCGAAGAGGGGGAAAACGCCAGGGGAAGGCGCGGCTAGGGCTCCACTCGGCTCATGGCATGGAGGGGACCATAGGCTCCACGAAGAAGAGGAGCCAGGGATCGATTTGGGGACGAGAGCAAAGGGGCAACTGCAAATTAGGGATTTAGAAAAATAAAACATCCCCCCACCCACACACACACACACACACATACGGATTTTATAGGTGCAGAAGAGAGGGGAGAAGCTCACGTAACTCACCCGGGAGTGAAGCCAACTCAGGGCTCTACCCAACAAAAAGAAAAATCAACGTAGCAATAGCCATAGAGGTAGAAGCTATCGGGAAGTAGAGGAATTGCCGCATTCGTGACCCAGGGAACAAACGCGCCAGAGTCAACTTACCACGAATGAGCCTCTCGCTCAGCGAGACAAAGAAGAAAAAGTTTCGGGAAGAAACAACTCGAGCAGAGAATGTCGAGAGAAAACCAATAGTCAACTCCTCGTCACGCGAAGAGGGGGAAAACACTAGGGGAAGGCGCGGCTAGGGCTCCACTCGGGTCAAGGAACGGAGGGGACCATAGGCTCCACGAAGGAGAGGAGCCAGGGATCAATTTGGGGACGAGACCAAAGGGGCAGCCGCAGATTAGAAATTTAGAAAAATAAGATCCCCCCCCAATGCAGCTATATTATACAAATATATTGATTTTATAATATATGATATTTAAATTCCCCCGAGTCGCGCCCTTCCGCTCGTGCACGAGGCCACATCAAAATGGGTGTCCTCTCTAGCTAAATTCGACGGCGCGTCTCGCGGTCCGTTTCGTCATCCGTGGTCGCCCGGATGACTGACATTCGGGTCGAAATGCGTCAAATTTAAATTTCTTTAAAATTAACGTTTGTGATCGATCGTTCTAGCAATTGATTCGAGTTTGATCAATCGTGGATGACGTGAATTTCAATAGTTATGTGCGACGAGCGCGCGAATTGTGTTATTCGTGCATCGTGAAAACACGCGGAAGTCACAATAGGTTTCCTATAATATTAGGTCCTATGAGTACTCGACTTGAGTTTCGTCACGCTGGTTTTAATCGACTCAACCAAACGTTGAGGATTTAGAACCGGCCATATGAAATTGCAAGGAGTCCAGAAGTGTCTTGAATTCTAGTTGGTGCGGGGTCCCAGACTAGTCCTCTAAGAGAGTCCAACAAGAAGTCCTAAAGTCTAGACCCTAGGCTCTAAAAAGAAGAAGAGACCTCACCAAAAATGAGGTCAACAGTTCTTGATGAAAATTTTGAGTTCCACTTTGTGTGTTTACTCAGTATTTTAGTTGTGATTAGGATTCTTCTACAATATCTTTTTATAGAGCGCATTACTAAGTTTTTTTAACACTTATTTATATTATCTGTCGTACAACGTATCAAGTGATGTTTGAGTTTCTTTTGTCTATTTTTTTCTAACTATTGTTTACTTTATTTTGATTATAGAGATGATCCCGAGCTTGAGAAGATGCTAAAGGAGAGGTTGAGATGGGGCGATCCGATGGCTCATTTGGTTAAGGTATCCATCTTGCAGAATTGGTTGATTCGTTGGTTCCATTTTCTTACTTATTTTATTCCATTGCAGCGGAAAGACCCGGAGCTAATACTAGAAGATATGAGTAAGAATGAGAGAATGAAAGAATCTGGCTTTGTAGTTCCTCAAACTATTCCTACCCACAGCTGGATGAAACGGGGATTGGATTTTCCTCCAAATAGATATGGCATCAGACCTGGCAGACATTGGGATGGAGTAGATCGGAGCAATGGTTTGTATCTGACCTTTTTTATTTTGGTTTTAATTCGTTCTCACTTGATATGCTGACATATTTTGATACTTTTCATGAGAGAGAGAGAGAGAGAGAGTGAGGTGTTTAATTTTTGTGTTTTAAGATTGTTATTGTTCGATACTGTCATGACATTAGGCCATGATTTTGATTTGTGACTTGCATTGCTAAACCATTGGAATACAAAGTTGACCGTTAGTTTTTGAATTGTTGTGATTAACTTTTAATCAATTATTATGCAGGTTTTGAAAAGGAGCTATTTAAGAGACAGAATGAGAAGCGGGCCAGAGAAACTGAGGCATATTTGTGGTCTGTCTCTGACATGTGAGGATGTGAACCGTCTACTGCAAGGCTAGGCTGCTGCCATGCAAATACGTGTGGGTCCATTAGTTCTTCCCATGACGTTAAGGATTTATGTAATGTGAATATGCCATTTGCATACATACCACCCAATTCCTATGTATTTACATTTCTAACTCCTAAACTCTACTTTTTACATTTATACCAATCAATCTTTCATATCACATAAAAAATACCACTATTTTAACTCTTATAAAGTGAAATACACTTTCATGCATAGGTGAGGTGTGAAAATTAATATTTATCTGTTGAAATGTAAGTAGATAAAGAAATGAGTGGTATGTATGTAAATTTTCCTAAATTATTGGTCCTCTATAGATCTTCTTAAGTGTATGTTTTTCTTTGTACGTCAGCTTTGAAGTCTGATGATCGATCTATGGTTGTCTATGTGCATGTGGATTTTGAGGCTATTATGTTTAGGAGATTTGTTTCTCGCACATCTATTGCTTATGAATTTGATGGAACGTTTGTCTGTGTAAAATTGCAAGACTATTATTGACAATTTATCTTATTTTTTAGCACTGTAATTTATGCTCTATTTCAATAATTGCCATTTTCCCCTACCTATTAAGAGCCTACCTATTAAGAGCAAAAAAAAAAAGTTCAATTTTCTGTACCCTCATGAGACTTCATTAGATTTTTCGATTTCTCCAACCTAGCACTCTCTTTCAGGAAAAAAATATGGCGTCAGGAGCCCGGACGTAAGCTATGTCCGAACAACAGACGCGATACACTGGTGGTGGTTTTTTTTTCCTCCTCTGTGCGTCGGATCCATTGTCTGGACTCGAACGCAATATTTTTTTCCTCTTTCAGATGTTCAATATTTCTTTGACAAAACAGTTGAAACTTGACATTTTTATTTTATTTATATGGCTGGACTGGGTTATATGTTTTTATGCCTTATTTATTGTTGTTTTATGCAGGAAAACAGTTTTTACCCAAAAAACTATCATCTGCTTGTTGATGAAAATCAAAGCAAATGTTTTCGCTGCGTGGTCAAAGAGTTTGGACACACTTTTTTTGTGTTCGTCCAACACGTCCTGCGAGACTATCCCCAAGGCAGGTGCAAGTGAATTGTTCTTCTGCCCTGCTAATGGCAGGGTTTGAGAGGGAGCTAAACTGAGGGCTCATCCTGCAAATGAATTGCCACTTTCGCTGGCTTTCAAAATTAGAATGCAATTTTGAAGCAATCTGCTTCCAGAATTACAGGCAGGCGTCATCTTTATTTAATTAATCTCTTTTGCTGTGCTTCAGCAGCTTATTTATGTAATTCATGCGATTGATTTTTTTTTTTTTTATCAAGGTTTGAACTCCCAATCAAATCAATACAAGAAAATTGGGATTGGAGTCCCCTGCTACATTTTGATCGGTCTAGCTGAGTGAAGTGGAGTTTAATTTTATCTTTTTGTGTGTATTTATTTGGAAAAGTGTAGCAGGGCTCTCGTTTTGTGATATTTAAATGGGACGTTTATGTGGATGCCACATAATTCTTGTGTATTTACTTGTCTGACGCCCAAAGTTTGGTATTGGCACTAATATCACCTTGGTGTCATAAATGTATGCATGAAAATGTGTGTTTCAGTTTTAAAAGATGAGGATGGTGATGTTTTTTTATGGGATGATGAAGTTTTGAATGATATGCATGTAAATCTGAAATTTCAGGTGTTATATATGTAAATATATAAGACTTGTGTGGTTAAATTTCATGCTCTTCCGCCAAATGGAAGTCGATATCGCTACGGGAATGATGTCTTCTTATGTAATTATGAAGAGCATTGTAGCAAAGACAATTTGTACCTGCTTCGAAAAATTGTAGGGAGGCATATCACGGAGTTCACCCATTTTTTTTTCCAGACATTAAAAGTCTTCTCAATTACATTACGTAGCGATGAATGTCGTTTAATAAATATTTATTTTCTTTCTCGTGTGATGTTACTTGCACGTGCGAAGTCTGGTATAAAATATCTCGTATCAAGAAATGATTTTAAATACCTTCGTTGCAATGGGTAAACAACATCAACCAAGTAATAATTGTCTAATAAATAGAACAATTAGTATGAAAATTCAAGTTGTTTTTGGGATCCCAGAAAATTCAAGTTGTTTTTGGGAGGGATCCCAAGTAATAATTGCCTAATAAATTGAACAATTTGTATGAGTTCATTCCCGAGCGCACCTGCAGGTGGATGTGGAAAATTATTATTGGGATCCGATAAATGCCACCTTATCACAATTTAGGATACGTGTGTCAACATGTGTTCCATCAATCACACCAATGCAGTACTGATGAGTAAATGTTAGGTTTGACATATTATTGTTTACTCTTAGAAAGTTAACTATAATGCATCCAAGAGAATACTTTGAAAAAAGACATATATTGTGCATCACGTGCTATCTCGGCAGGTGTCTGCTCAAACTTATAATCTGAGGGTCTGATGACGTGAGAGGACAAGCTAACAAGTGCGCTCAATCCGATTGAGAAATATCTGCTTATTGTTTCTGATGAGTGTTGAAATCGCTTTATTGCTATTCGCATAGACTGATTTTGGGATAATATGAACAGTGTTATTGCGAGCACCTCACGTGGATTCGTCATCGAAGATCCATGAAGACCGTGAGACCTACGAGTAAGTCCAGAAGATCGATAAATATTGCCTGACTCATTCGAAACATATTAAAAAATCGTGTTGGGTCCCTCATAAGCAACTCTCCAACCCATTTGTCGCCAATATAAGAAGATGTCATGTATGACGACCGATCAATGTACGCGTTATAGTACTCGTACATCAAACATATTGCCGTCAGAAACATCCCTCTCCGCTTTCTTCTGCGTGTATCCATGTGGGTCTCCATCCGTCTTCTTCTATTTGCATTCATAGTGATGGGTATCACTAAATGTTTTTCCTAAACAATTATCATTTATATGAGAGTTTGTGACAATAGAAAAAAAAATGTTTGCAAATAATTATGAAAGTACAAGAGAGTTCACAATCACAACTCTAGAAAGAAAAAAAAAGATAATACAGTGTAAATGTTCTAGTGATGAAAAATATAAAAAATATCAATTGTTCAAATAATTATAAAAACACCGAATATATGTCACTCATATGTCACTCTGTTGTGTCACTCTGTTGGTGACAGACATCTGCACAAAGAAATCCCTACGGACTGGGTCCTCTAGCAATTCTGCTGCGAACATATACAAATCTTCATCTGCATAAATTTTGGCTGTAGCACTTAGGATTTTAAGTGCCCCCGCAATTGTGCTTGAATGAGAAGTCTGACATTCTGCTTTAAAACAAGAAACTGCCTCGAATAGCTCGTTTTTGAGGGAAGAAGCACCAAATTTTTTTTTATCAACAACCCTCAGACGTTTGGAACGGTAAATAGTTTTATATTCGTTCTGATATGGGTTGGGGATGTCAATGAAATCAACTGAACCTCCAGGGGTTCCTAAATTCACGGCATTGCTGGCGAACCCTGTATCGCTTGGGTTACATGCATAGTTCCCCGTTGCAACGACTTCCCCAAACATGCGGTCTAGTTTCTCTTCCAATTCAGGCTCAATTCCAGAAAGCTTAAACTTTTTTGCAGCAGACACTACCTATATTGAAATTTATAGACACCCAATTAGAACAAAATAGAAAGTTACAAAATCAAGAAGTTTACAAATATAGCTCACCGCAAGTCTTTCAGCCCATCATTCCTCAGGTGCATCAACTGTTCGCTTCACTGGATCCCAACCAAGACCAGTAGAACCCCTTTTCAATTCCTTCCAAATTTTTCATTCCTTCTTCATTTGGTCCCACTTGTTCTTCATTTGCAACCTGTCGTATTCCCTGCCTGTACATTCATTAAAATTTTTGATAATATTTTACCACTCATTTTTATTCAAATGGGTCATAAGTCTATTTCCCTGTTCAATCTCTTTGATACAAAGATCGCAAAATATTATTTTCGTGTCTTTTTTTTCCACAATGCGGGTGTAGCAACCTCTTTAAGCTTATTATCTATGTTATTACTATAATAAAACAAAGTCATGAAACAGAAGAGTAAAATCAATTATAAAGTTTAAAAAGTCAAGTTTAGGTGTTAGATATGTAAATACATATGAATTGGGAGGCAACAAACATTTGTAACAATTGTAACAACTAAAAAAATGAGAAACTCCTGCAAGCCAACCTCCCCCATGATAACAGGAAACACTTGGTATGGTATAAAGAGCCGAAGAAGCTAGAGCACATCTCCAGGATTGATGATCACATCCACATTCCCATAAAAATCCTTCAAATAAAA
>NW_018164739.1:4382328-4396782 GCF_001263595.1 Phalaenopsis equestris | reverse complement strand
GATGCATAATCTACAAAGAGTATTCCTCCTAGTGCAATAAAATAATTCTTTAATGCATTGAATTTTTATAACAAATTGATGTCAATTCCTTGATGCATTGAATTTTTACTGAAACAAGCCTTAAGAAATTAAAAAAAAAATTGATTGAAACAAGCCTCATGAATTTTTACTGAAACAAACCTTAACAAATTGATGTCAATTCTTTGTAAACATGAGTAATAGCAGCAATGGAAGACAGAACAACATGGAAAATCAATATTATAATGAGCAAAATAAAAAAATTGTCCACTTGAAACAGCATTTCGCTTCCAACTCCCTTGTCTGATTTCCATTCATTAATAGTTTTGCCTTCTGAAATAATTTTGCAGTGCAAGACTCTCTAGCATCCTTCACATTTTTTCAGAAAAAAGTATTTTTAATTTGTGCGACTCGCTCATATGTTCCAACTCCCCAATTCTAAAACCATTCTCAAATAATTTTGAAGAAGATCGGATTGCCTGCTCGTGCTCCCTGGATTCGGTCCTGTTCGAGGAAGGACCTGCGCGGCAAGAACTCGCCGAGGGTTTGGTTCTGGTTGAGAAGAAGAACGTGCGCGGAAGGGTTCGATCCTGGTGTCGAGGAAGAAGAACACGCGCGGATGGTTCAGTCCTGGTGTCTAAGAAGAAGAACGGGCGCGATCGGTCTTGGTGTCGAGGAAGAAGAATGTGTGTCCTGGTGTCGAGGAGGAAGAAGAACGCTCGCGCGCGGGAGGGTTTGGTCTGCGGGAGGGAAGAAGAACGCGCGCGCGCGGGGATAGGCGGGAGGAGGATTGCACCGAGGGTAAAAAAGCTTTTGACGAGCCGAAAGTTGGGGCCACGGAATCGATATCGCGGCTCGCTTTTCTTCCGCTTCAGCTTTGTTCTGCCGCGACGCTGGGAGCCAAACGATCAATTTTCGCGATTCGATGCCGCGAAGTAGTAAAAAACGGCCCCAAACGGAGCCTTAATATTGTAAGTGCGTTACTGGTACGGATGGACAACTAGCTTCATTGAAATAAATTTTCTTTGTAATAAATGAAAATAATAATGATAATAATATATGAAATAAATTGTGTCGAATCGAATTAATCGTCGGGGGAGTCCCTCTCGATCTTTCGTTCTTTTCATTCGTGCCTGAAGGAAGGAGAAGTCAACATCGCTGAGTTTGCTGGTGGTTGTTGAAGCCAGCTTTGTGTTGTCGGCCTCGAAGAAAAAATAACTCAGAGACAGAATAGGTCGAGCGACTCTGCGTCCATGCGTGGGGAGAAGGAGAAAGTGTGCTCGTCTATCAAACTTTTGGTAAAAAAAAAAAGGTTTTATAAAAATTTCAATAATTAATTTTGAATTATATATATATATATATATATATATATATATATATACATACATGTATGTATGTATGTGTTTTCTCCTTCCAAAGCTCAAGCTCTGATCTTTCAGGTTCCACTCTTCTAGAGGCTTATATGTCCCTAATTTTAAATAAAAAATATAATATTAATATAAATAAATAAATTATATTTTTCTTTTAATTGGAGATTATATTTTAAATTATTACCACTTACATTGATCTTTGATTTCCTGTAATTTGCTGCTTCTCTTCCTCCAAGCTGAAACTAATCCAAAAGGCATATTGATCCCAATATAGAAGGGTGGGCAATTGGGGCCTCTGGAATTTGCAATTTCACTATATAAATAGTAGAAATTATTTTTGTTCTTATGTTGTTTAGGTAATTTAATATATATATATATATATATATATATATATATATTAGAAAGAATTGGTATTTCACAGAGGCTCAAATACTGATTCCTTATACGCTAGGCCCTATGGTGACCTGAGGGGATTTACAGTAACACCGCCAACCAACAGGCCAAGGCTTGTGCGCGCGCTCGCGCATATACACACATATAATATATATATATTTTTTATTATTATATATATATATATATATATATATATATATATACCTACATGTATGTATGTATGCATGTATGTGTATGTGTGTGCGTTAAAATATTAATAATATGTTTAATTTAAGATGATTTATCTTGTAGAAGTTCAATTTGGAGGTAGAAGAAGAAAATTGTGACATTAAAGATGAGTAAATATTTTTTTAAATGTATTAAATAAATGCTTATTTAATAAATGATTTCTTTAATTATATTTTTGTTATAAGGTTAAGAATTAAAGGAAATGAGATGAGAAAAAAAGGAAATGATTGTCCATTATTTCTAAAGAAATGAAAGGTAAATGATTAAGACAACTAAAATCTGACAGTTAATGTGATGTACCCGTGCACAATAAAAAAATGAAAAATGAAGGTGTACCTTTGGGTACAAATTTTTAGGGTATCTACGAGCATAATTTTGAAGATACCTTTGAGTTTGACAATAATCCTGATGTCACTTTTTAAAAAGATTAAAAATAATAAAAACCTAAATTGAAACGAAAAAATAAAAATAAAAAATGAAAGGTTATAGTTTAATTAACAACATTTGTATATGAATTTAATACATTATAAGATTGTAATTTCACATTAAGTCATGAAAACTTACGGTTGAATATAATTATTTATTTCAGAAAAAAACTATAGATTGATATGTATTACCTATGAGATTTAGTTTACAAGAGGAAGACTGCAACCGATAGGTATTATATTACGATATGATTATAGTTTTTTTTTTTTTTTTCAGGTAGTGAGATCCTGTTATATATTAGATGAGATGTTTACAGATTATGTTGTTGTTATTTCTAGATGTTTAGATTATTTTGTAGTGTACGTTGTGGTTCTTAATAGTTCTCGTATAAATTGGTAGTTATGAAAACCTATAAAAGTAAATAAAACATTAATACATACCAACCACACTTAATTAGTGCTAAGCTATCAGACCAAATTGTGACACTATTATTGTTAAAGAAACATAAATCACATGTTCCAAAATTTGAAGCAACTCAAAATTACATTTCTAAGATGCATATCATTTTAATATATATATATATATATATATAATCTTCCATTAAATTCTTAAATTAAATCCCATAAAATAAAGTTTAGAAATAAATACTAACGATGCCATCCTACATATGCATTAAAAGGTGTATAAATGTAAAAAGTGAAACTTAAGTACCAGATATATAAATACATAGAAGTTAGGTGGTATCTATGTAAATGCCTCATATTACTTTTCTTAACCGGCACCCTTGCACGCCAAAACCCCCTCGGGCGGACTGCCGCGAGTTCCGGTGATCTCTTATCTCATTTCTTCTCTCTGATTTCTGCCTTACCACTTGGTAAGTATGCCGGCTGTTCTTGTACGTTTGTCGTGCTTTCAATCATATTCCTTTTGATATGCGGAGCTTTTTTTGTTTTTGAATTATTTTGGCATAAAGATTTGGATTCAAGCTTGTTGTAAGATTTCAGAAAGATCAGAAGTTGGAGAGATAGAAACCCTTGTTCTCTTTGTCTTGGGGAACTATATGCTCATGCTTTCGTTGGAAGTTGGTAATATTTATGGCGTTTTGGTGGATTACGTGCTTTGGATAACCGTGCTCCATCTATGTAGGAATTGAATGAGCAAGGTTTATGTTTTTTTATTTTTTTTGGACTGGTGAGGGAAAGATGCTTAAGCTCTATTTTTGACCTATTTTATGATTATGTCTTCTTATTCAAGATGGTGGCGCTTTCTAATTCTTATTGCATTCCGCTCGAACGCATTGTTTGCATTATTGTCTTTTCAGATAGCAGATACAATTTTTAGCTCTTTATTTAGATTGATGTGAGAAGCTGGCCATTGTTGCTTTAGTTTATAAGATGCTAAATTTTCCATTACAAGCAATGCCTATTACTTCAATTTATTCAAATCGAAAAATTATGCATCTCTGCTGAGAGAATGGCTTGCAAACTTTGGTATTAACCTATGTGAAGTAGAAACATCATAATATCTTATATCGATGGCATGTGATTGTCACTGCACATTGTAAAGTTTATCATGTTGATTTTTTGACTGATGCTTCTAAGTAACTTATATTTTATGTTGGAATCAGAAAATTCTTGTGAACTAATGACTCATGAGATCTGTGAAACTACAGTACTGGTGATTAAATATGTCTAATTTGATATTACCTTGTCAATACTGTCAATGATATTGTTAACTAAATACATAGGTGGGTTATATTCTAAAAAGGTAAAGTGGATTAAGCTCTACAAAAGATGCATAAAATTGGAATTTAAGTGTAGGTAATATGTCTATTGTGATTTAAAGAGACAGGGAGGATATTATTTCGATTTGATTAATAATTTTTTTCAATGAAATATTTAGAACTAAAAGAAACTAATGGTTAAAGGAGAAGTATTTTAAATTTTTAGTAATAATATTTAAAAAATTAATGAGACATTCGGGATTGTAGTAATTACATAGGAGTCAATCTTATTGAGCTATTTATTGTAATTTATGGGAGTGAATGGTGGAACATTGACTTGAATAACTTATGTCGCCTTTTGAGAATCAATTCTGTCTCATCTTAAAATCTTTTATGGAAGTGATCCTGTTGGTAAGATACTCCATAAAAGTTTTATAGAGAAAATAATGGTTTTTAACTCCTTATTAGCATTAGGAAGACACATGATTGAGTAATACAAAATTGATTTGGCATATTTATTGAAGCTATTAATGATATGAATGATTTTAAAATAGGTGGGTTACCAGAGAGCTCCTAACATCAAGGATTAATGTTAGTTTTAGATCCATTTATATTATTTATGAAAGTGCTTGTAAAGGTTATTCACAATGAGGTCTCTTGGTGTGTCGTTTTTTAAAATACAATTTAATTGATGGAACAATTGTTGAAATAAGTGAAAGAATATTAGAGAGAATGTTTAAAATATATGATGATGGTGAATAGCCTTATGGTGAGATTAAGGGCTGAAAAAGGCTGTGGATTTGTGGTTTAATATAGAAAGTCTTTAAAGTATACAATACAATGATGAAAAATTTAAAGGAATATGGTATTATAAATATTGTGACAAGTTCAATTTGATTAGTTTGAGTTGATTTGAAAAATCACGTTCGAGAATCACTTTTAATTGTCATGAAGGGTTAGAAATGCTTGTGGAGGGTTAGTTTATGATATTAATTTATGAGCTAGACTTGGATGGTAGGGGTTTGTGAAGTTTAGAAGGATATCAAGGTCTAGGGAATAAGACTGTCCTTGTTCGAGAGTTATATGGAAGTGTTTGGAATGATTTTGAGACTTTGATTGTTCGTTAGTTGGCCTTGGAGGATTTTTGTGAAGTGAAGGAAGAGAAGCGAAGAGCCTAGAGCAGGATTTTGAGAGTAGTGAATAATTTAAAGGAAATAAAGATAGCTTTTTTGTCATTAAAGAAAAGGCATAAGCTTAAAGCTATTAAACAACAAGTAGATGAATAATGCTTATTCACCATAGTATTTCATTATGTAAAAAATATAATGCTTATTAGCCAATATTTATAGGCATTACAGGACACTTAGGTCAGAATTTTAGGGGAAAAATGAAGATAAAAAGGGAGAGACAGGAGATAACTGGCCATTAATGGGCGGAAAAGTTCTAACTTGATGCGCTTTTTTATTTCAACATGTCCCCTTTCATAAATGGCTAGTTAAATTTACCCAAGTGAAATAAAAAAAAATGCAAAATAAATTAAGATGATCTTTAATTTGGTTTGCTTTATCCACGTGTTGCATCAATATTGAGGATTTATAATTAGTAAAATAAGTACTTAATACATAATATGCAATTTAATTGTAGTGATATTAATAATTTTTAGTTAATATTTTTAGAAGATCAGGAGATAACTAATTGTGATAATTAAGTTCTTTAGATGTATCATGCGGAGGTGAGAGCATTACTTCTAGAGTGAAATTGGGTGGTTTAAATGGAGAACTGCCTTATTATGTGAAAGGAGACTTAGAGAAATTGTAATTTGGCTTTTCATATTGTATGGATCTGAGCATTTGGTGATAAAATGGTTATTGATAGCTTTGTTGAGTGCGATAAAAATGAGAATGTTTAAATGAATTTGTGAAGGATTTGGGAATGATAAATTAAGGAATGATTGTATTAAATAAATGCTCTGTGTAATATCTATGAAATTTAATTTACTTTAAAAAAAGATTGAGTTACTTTGGACATTTTTATCCAAGAGTTTAAAAATAATTTCAAGAAATTTAATATGCAAAACTTCATCTATCCAACAGACTCTAATGATATATAATTCATAATGATTAATCAGTAAATAATTTAGATTATTTTTTATTGATGAGCTTGTTCATCAAACTTATGTGAACATATCTTATTTAAGTAAAAAATATTTATTTGTTTTACCTGTTATCAAAAGAAAACTCATGGAATATAATCAATGCAAGTTTGAGGTTGTCATGTCTTTCCCCCTTCTAGGATTATGTATGTGATATTGGTTAGAGAACATATATTATTTTTCTTTGTCCCTAGATGCATCATATTCTCTTACATTATTCATTATTCATATCTAAGAGTTGCATCAAAACATTTCTTTTACGGCTTATGTAAAATACATAAATTATAAATCTTAAAAGATATTAACAATGATAACTAGAATCCAAAGAAAGTGATAAGACGATGGTTGATCTCAATCTAGAAAAGTTCCTTCTAGACATTCTTAGGAAATTAAATGCTAGAAAAATAAGATCATATCAAGTATTGTTTTGATTTGGAATAAATTCTTATAACTTAGAAATCCCAAAAAATCTTAGTATTTGTTCAGTTCTTAATGTATATGATTTTACTTTATATTATAAATCAACCAATGCCTCAAATTCTTCTCTTTTTTGATAAAATTCTTCTTATTTCTCATCCAACAATTCATTTGCATTTTTCTAGATATTTATATTAAACTAAAGCTATAATTGGTGATCAAATCATATGCACTTCTGGTGATGTGCATGCCAAAGGTACATTTTGTGGTGTAAAGATAGACCTGCGTGTAACGATTCATAAATATGCCTATAGGAAAATCAACAACTACACTTTGCTATGTTCGACAATTCCAACTAAACAATTAATTAGAATTGAATTTTTCTGAACCATGTAGAATTAATTCTGGGTTGGAGTTCAAATTACAATTCTTGGTGTTACTACCTAATAGGACTATAGCGAAAGGTGGGATTTTTGGCAAACAATAAGTAGTCATGTCTGCCTCCACATTTATGATTTTTAACTTTTAATTTAGTCGGTGTTAAGTGAAGTTCTATACATTTCATGCTAGATTTGCATTAAAAACCCTAGGTATTATGATATCTTACATTACCTAGGCTTTATGGATGCATGTTATTCAACTTGATTGTTAAGGATGGGTTTAATAACCAAAGCACTACTTCATGATATTCTTGGTTTCAAGCAAATACAGTTTTCTTTCTGTTCATCTTTTCAAACTTATTTAAATTTCCCTTTTTTATAAGGCTTGAATGATTTTCTTAACGAGTGTAAAAATTTTCCTATTCTATTTAGAGCCCAAGCCTTTTTTGGACAGGCCAATACCCTTCAGAAGGTTGAATTTACTACCAGTGCGGTACAATGGTTTCTTTTGAAGTGAATGACACAAAAAGTAAGATTTTCTGCTCAAGACGGAATTTGTTTTTTCGGTCAATGCTTATGGCTGCTGTCATTTTTTACAAGCGGACAACTTTGTATATAGTGGCAATAATTTTAGTAGGAAGAAATATTGTTATGATATCCTGTTATAGCTTGGATTATTCATCACGTGTTTTTTTTTTTAACTTTTGCATAATGTCATTTGTGGGACGTTATTTTGTCAAATTTCTGATAGCCAAGGGGAATACTGGGATAGGTATTGCACATCTAGAGTCTTATTTCCTTAATAAGCAATTTTAATGTTATATTCAATCCTTGCTCGTCATTTTGCTTTTTCAAATTTTTAGACTTCTGTCCAAGTATCACTGTATTACAAAATCTCAATCTATATTGTACGTGTAAATTTGTCACTTGAAAACTTTCATGCCAAGACTTCAAGGGGCACTTTTATTTTATTAGTCACAGAAAGTTGGTTCTTTGGGCAATTTATTGCATTTATTTTGTTGTGATTTTAATCATGGCCATATTTCTATGCTGATTTTGAACTAACTTTTATTGTTGGTTGGTTGAAATTGGCCTAAAATTTTTTTAAACAACTCTCTCCTGGTATTTTTTACTAACATCTGTATGTTACTTAACGTTCTAATGAACTTCTCCAACTATGTTACTCATTTTCATCTTAATAAAAATACTATTGAATAATTTGTCCCAAGAATTTTTCTACCTTTTTGAATTTTTCTTTTTGTCGGGATATAAATTGGAGTCTTAATATTACATTTATGTGCTTAGTGTTCTTTAAATGTTCGGGCAACTTCTTTTACCAGTACCAAAAATTCTCCTTACTCGTGAAATTGGAATATTATCAAATTTATGTTTTCTTATGCTATATCCTTACTGAATTGCTGGGGGAAAAAGAAATGAAACTGACAAAGCAGAACAAGTGAAAAGGAAAATTCAACGTACTTCAGGATTTCATTGGCTATCTATATAATTTTATGTCATTATCTTAATTGATATCTGTTATTAAAGCAGTTTCACGAGGACAGCATCTTCATCAGTAAATCTTATACCTTCTGCTTTTTGCATTTTTGAACTTAATTTATGTCAAGGTATTAAAATAGAAAAGAATTGGGAGTTATATGCAAGTTATTCGTATTCTAACCATATTCACGTGGTGGTAATGAATCAAAGGAGTGGAGAATAATTAAGTGAAATGACATAATTGAAAACCCTCCAAAGAAATGAGGGAAGACTTAGAAAATATAAAGTTGGTAAATGTGGGGGGACTTCCCGTAATTGCATGGTATGTACTTTGAAGTTTCCCGGAAGTTTATATTTTCTAAGGTAATAAGATTTAAGACACTAAATCCTGTAGTCATTAAAGACAATTTAGTGGTGTATTTTTTTCTTTTTCTAATATTGTGGGTTGATAAAATTTTCATTTTTCTTACATAATCTGGTCATGTAGGCTATAGATGTGAGCTTTTTCCCTTTGTAGTTTATTGGAATTGAACATTTTTATGCCATTATATGACTTCTATCATTACATTATAAATTATAGCGAGCTCCAAAAATTCACGAACGCTCCCCAGGAACACTCTCTGCATTTTATTTTTATTTTTGTTTTAAGAGAAAGCTTTTGAGGGTCGAGTTTTCTGAACGGTTGAGTTTTTTAAATGCAGATTGTATTGTAGATAAGACACTACCCAGAGATTTCACTCTTATTTAGCGATGAATTTTTGATATAGGTTCGAGGTTTTCCATAGGCGCAAGCTCCTATGATTAATTACCCCTCCCGATAATAGGAGAACACTTTCGATTAAGTATAGTCATTTAACATTGAATATTTAAAATTGAATAATAGCAGTAGACTTAGAATTTTGAATTGTAAAATTTATCACTTGAAACTTAAAGCGGATGGTGGGGGAATGAAATCGAAACCCGATCAATATTCCATGGTTCCGTCCCCTGGGCCATCATGGTCACTGATTTATTTAATCAGAAGTGGTAGTTGACCCAACTTGACATAAGGATTTTTTTCAACAGTCATGGGTTGTGTCGTCCAAACAATTTTTGTAGATCTGAGATTGATGTTTGTCTAAGTGGATAAGTCGACCATAACTAACAGAAGGATTTTGTCAGGCAATTGCACTCTTATGATTCACAACTCAAATGATAAAAAACCGTTGGGGAACATACAGGCTGTGATCATGACTGTAATAGAATGATGTCATTTTTTAGCAACCGCCCAGTCAGATGGCTCTAGTCGTAACTATTATTTTGTGATGTCATTTTGCGGCAGAACCACACGGACAGAGGACTTGGGTCACTTATTTACTGACATGCAATTACTTTAATTGTGAATATATTGATACATTTGATTTTACATTTGTTCTTTGTGAGTTGAAATCAATCAGAAGTTTGTCACCCTCGACAAACTGTTGCGGAGGGTGGGTAGAATTTACTTTTAGCTTTTAGTGATTTATTCTTAGGTTTGATATTTTAATTGATTATTTTAAGAGCCTCGATTTAAAAGATTGATCCCTTTGGTTGAAATCTTCAATCAACACGGCTATCATCGAGGAATGAGGCATTTGAAATATTTATCTTTTAAGTGGGGCATTTAACTTTGTTAGTTTAGACTCTTAGGGTGTAAGTCCTGTGGACTTGTTCTTATAAGAAGGAGATTCACGTCAGGTGATTTGGACTTGTAAATTCTTATTTCAGGATTTGTACATTTATTAGTGCTTACTAGACTCGTCAACTTCAGTTCTTATGAGGAGGAGGATCTCACTAGTGAGGTGAAACTCACAACCTTATTCTATAGACAAGGCGACCCGATTAGCCTGCATAACATTCTCGAACCTAGTATTTGAGCATTGTTCTGCATTGGTTGAAGCACATGCGGCATTTAATTTTCATATATTTGAATATCTTTTTTAACTTTCAAGATATTTCATTGGACTTGAGGAATCCCTATGAAATTTGCATATGCTTTAAAAATTTCTAATGTCATTTGTAGCTATAAACTTTTGCTTGGATTTTATTTTATTGGATTATTGCAATATCTTCATGCTTTAAGAGGGATTGATTGCCTTCTGTTCGCTAGTAAGAGTATTGCGAATTTGGTGGTAGAATTGAAATATTAATACTTTATTTTAGCATTTAAAAACAATATATATGTCTTAAACTTAACCCAATCGATAGAGTTTTGACATTCAATTTAAGTTTAGTCCTTCAATTTTTTATATTTCACATTCAACTTAAGCTTATTCCTACTTTATAGAATTTGATATTCAAATTTAAATTTAATTATTTTTTTATTTTTTTTAACTTTTATTATAAGCGTCAACAATTATACTTCTTTCCTTTATCATCTAATTCTAATCTGCCTATGGTACAGAAATCGGCATAGGCCTGACCGGATTTGGAGTCTTTTTCTCCTTTTTGGGAATCATATTCTTCTTTGACAAGGGACTCTTAGCCATGGGGAATGTGAGCCCTTTATTTTAATTATTGTTATTTTTTATCACCTTTACATGAAAATATTTAAGATCTGTGCTCATTGGTTCTCCATCCTCTGAAATGGCAGATCTTGTTCCTGGCAGGACTGATGCTGACAATTGGATTGAAATCTACGATGCAATTTTTTGTTAAACCTAAGAATTACAAGGTTCAATCATGGCTGATTTTCTGTCAATTTCCTTATGTATTCTTCATACTTGGCTTCTTTTACTCATTTTTCCTATTACAGGGCACAGCCTCATTTGGTTCAGGTTTATTCCTAATCTTAGTAGGATGGCCCTTTTTTGGTATGATTTTGGAGGCATATGGCTTTATAGTTCTCTTCAGGTTGGTAAACTATTGCCCCATATATTATTAACTCCAGTTCTGGCCACTTTTTGGTTGTTTTGAAAATTTTATTCTTTATACATGGCTTAATTATATATAAATTCGGCATTTTTATCTTATAAATCTTGGGGCTTGATAATATTTTACAGAGGATTTTGGCCCACTGCAGCAGTTTTCTTGCAGAGGCTTCCGATTGTTGGGTGGATTTTCAAGCAATCTGTTGTGACGTCGGTAAGAAACACTTTTTTTGCCTGCAATTACATTTGACCACTATCACCATTGCAGCCAGTGGTCGACCAGTCCTCTTTCTCAGTTTAAATAATATAATACTAATAATAGAAAATTGATTAAAATACATAAAATTATTATTTTTAGTAAAAAAATATGAACAATTAATAAGATAGTATCACCGAATTTATTTGACAAAAATATAAATGCATAAAAATATAAAAGCAATAAACTTTCAATTGATATAATTAACCAATCCATTGAAAAAAACTAATTAAGTTGGGCATTTTCTTATTTGAAACGGGCAAAGTTAGAAATTGAGAGTCTGGCAAACTTATAAAAAACATTATCTTCTTAAGAGGGGGTTGCAACCTCCAAAGCAACCTGTGCATGCTATACAATCATGTACTCATACTTTAGAAAAGCTTTTTTTCAGGCATTTAATGTAGAAATACATAGAAGATATTGGAATTACTTAAAGCAAAGTTCTAATGTATGATATGCCATTTTATTCTGCATCATCAGCAAGTCTGACAAGCACCGAAACTCGCACAAGACACGAACATGATAATATGACATAATTGTAAAAAATAAGACATGACACATCATAAATATAATATTATGTTTTGTAAATTATTGTGTAAAACATGTAATCAAAATATTTGGTAATAGCATTTCTTATTAAAAGCATCACATAACGAAATATATTCAATATATTTCTTATAAAAAGCTTTGCGATAACAATAAGGAAATAATCCATGAAGATACAATTAATATCAAATGGTTCTAAATGTGAAGGTTAGGGTAGATAAAAAAAACTAATATGAAAATTACAAAATATTCAACTAAAATAAGGTTTACGATGCAGTATTTGAACTGAACGAACAGGGAATGAGGATTCATTAAACCGGCTGCCAAATAATATGGTAAAGGATAATGATAATGATGATGATTATTATTATTATTTATCAGTCATAGGAGTTTTTATTATTTCCTCAAAAATGTCTTCCTCTTCTTGCAGTTCTTCAACGGTTACAGAGGTAGGCGGGTGCCTGTATGATCACAAACTGGTATTTGTTAGAAAGCACCCCGTTTCTTTTAGATACTTGCTATCGCTCTGTTTTTCCAATCTGCTTTGTTTGTCCGAGTGTTTTAGTCTGTTGATGTACATAAGTTCTTTCCTAATGTTGCTTCACTAGTTTTTACAAATGAAAATATTCTGTTGTTCTACTTGGAGCCGAAAATAAATCTTTTCAAAATGTCAGGTGTTATGCATGTAATTATAAAATATTTAATCAAAGTTTTATCAAATGTGATGGTTTTATTTTCATGCACCAAACTAGTCGAATGAAATTATCATTTTCTTAATATAATTTTTATTTGCTGGTAGTCAAAGGAGCCCTTCAGAATTTCATATTATATATTTATCTTTAGGAAGATTTACATGCAGTCTGGTGGTATAAATTTATGTAAGAAATTATAGGTGTTAGATATGGAAATGCATGAGAATTGGGTGGTATGTAAATACCCAAAAAAAATTTATGTTTGAATTTAAGTATTTTCTTATCTATTAAAGTGTTTAAAAAATTGTTCAATTTTATTCTATTTATAGTTTGGTTATTAATAGTTAAAAAAGTAGATAAAAGAATTTTATTTAATTTACTTTTATGATAATTTTTTATTATCTTTCATGATTTTATTTTTTTAATATGTGATGCTAGAATATGTCGTATTAAATATTTGTTATAGATTAAAGAATATCATGGAGCCGAGAGAAAATATTAGGTGTGTGCAATGCAACTGTAGCCAATCAATCGTAGGAGAGGGCGTGCTCAAATACAATTGGTTGTCTGTGTGTGTGTTGTTGCACGCATCTAATATTTTCTACAATAGTTGAGAGGGGTTTGAGGAAGCTAGAAGTGAGATTACCTATATATTTAAAATAAATAAATACATTAGTGTTATTAACATAAATGACAAAGAAAATATGTGATTCTCCCTCCCAAGTAAAATGTTGAATATATAGCGTTTGTGAGTAGGTCCCATCTAATGTATTTGGTAATAATTAAGCTGTCAAAATTCAATGGCATGCAGTATCTTGAAGCTAAAATTCTACTGCATAAATTTTAAACTTTTGATTCTAATAATAAATCAAATAGAGATGTGATGGCCTACGGCTAGTACCACCCACCTCCTCTTTACTCCACGCAACGAAGAGCTTCCTTCCACTGTCTATATAACATCATATTCCATTACATCGTTCTTGTATATATATGCTCTCCACTTTTTCTTAACAAGAAGAAGAAGAAGAAGAAGAAGAAGAAGCAGGTATATATTCTCTCTCTCTCTCTCTCTCTCTCTCTCTCTCTCTCTCTCTCTCTCTCTCTCTCTCTCTCTCTCTCTCTCTCTCTCTCTATATATATATATAAAATTTAAAGTTAATGTATATATAAAAAAATGAATGAAATTAGATGGGTTGGATGGAGGGAGTGAAGGCTGGTATGAGTATGGTGGTGGTTCAAATAATGACAGCAGGGATGATGCTTCTCTCAAAGCTGGTGTTGGTATGAGTGAAGGTTGTCTTCTCTCTTTCCTATCGCAATGCTATTGCCGCTCTATTGGTTGCTCCATTTGCATTCCTTTTTGAAAGGTTAGAATTCCATCCCTTTTTTTTTTGTTCCAATCATTCAATTTGATATTTTATGTGTGTTTCTTTTTTTAAAATTTTAAAATAATTCAAATATAGAATAT
>NW_018164739.1:4377491-4382270 GCF_001263595.1 Phalaenopsis equestris | reverse complement strand
TTTTACAATTATATAATATTATCAGAATTATTTTTTAGGGTAGACAGAACCACTAAATGTTTAATTTTTTCTTTTAAATATTTGACAAAATCACTGCATGTTTCTTTTTTTTAAAATATAATATGATCTTTGCTTAGAAATTAAAATTATCGTTTATGTGTGAATTTCTTGGATAATAATTTAAATCAGCCTAAATTATTGTCAAAAATAAAAATTTCACTTTTAAATTAATTGATGTCAATCATGGCTTATGTCTACTTTTATCTAATCTTAATCTAAAAATTATAAGAATAGTCCCAATTAATGATTGAAACACTGTGTCACTTTATCTATATATATATATATATATATATATATATATATTTATATCCATGGTATAAAACCCCTCATAATGGGGTTTGAATCCCCTCTGACACAATTGACTTTAAAGAGGCAGTAATCAAATTGTTATGCACATTATGGGTGGGTGGAGGCTCGTATAATAGTTTGTTATTCCTTTAAAATAATATATATATATATATATATAGGAGCAATTATATTTTTTTATGATTAAATATTATCATACTACATATTTTAAAATCTAAACATTTGCATATATACCACCCAATTCTATGTATTTACTTATCTAACACCTAAATTTTACATTTTATGCCACCCAAATCTTTTTTATCACATAAACAAAATATCAACATTTTTTACATTTAAAAAAAATGAAAAACACATTTTCATAAGGTGACAAAAAATTGAAAGTTTTGGTGTTAGATGTGTAATTATATAAGAATTGAGGGGTATGCAGGTAAATCTTCCATGAAAGTATCATGTTTTGGCCTGTATAATCCCTACATTAAAGCAAAGCATACTAAATTAGGGTGAAAATATAGAAAATGATCATATCATCACATGTATACATTCATCGTCATTAATGATTTGTCATCTTTACTTCTTAGGAAAAATTATTTCATACGGATTGCGTGCGGTTTACGGTCCAGATGTATTTCGGTGGGCCCCACCTAAATTTTTTTTTAAAATGGAAATAATCCTGACCGTAGATCACCGTGATCTACGTCATGATCGGACACTGCATGCAGAGATGCATGCGGTATCCGTACGCAATAATTTCTCACTTCTTAGACATAGGATTCATAAACAGAACAAAATTTCATCTCTCTAACATTGCATATAATACCCTTAAGGGTATTTATGCAAATACTCTCTTTAACTTGCAATCACCACTTATAATTAAATAAATTATCATAAAGTTTCACATAATTAGTAGTAAAATTATAATATTCTTTGTAAATAGTTAATTAACAAATTATTTTAAAATAATGATTTCTTTTTCATTTATTTGAATGAAAATGTAGAAAAAGAAAACTTCTATTTTCATTTGATACATTCTTCAGGTGTATTTACATACATACAACTAGGGGTGTAAATGAGACGAACACGAGCTGAGCCCAGCTCGTGTTCGGCTCGTTTATATTTCGAGCTCAAAAAGTGTGGGAGGCCCAGCTTGTGTTCGACTTGTTTATATTTCGTGTTCAAAAAGTGTGTTCGTGTTCGGCTCGTTTGCTTAGTGAGCCAAACACGAGCCGTTCACGAACAAAGAGTAGTTTTGACAACCCTAATCGTGTAGTCATAAGATGTTAATGATTTGGGCAAGATTTAAAACATCATTTAAATCTAATTTAATAATTTTTATTCTATTTTCTTAATTAATATTTTTAATTGATTATAAATCTTTATAGCCTTGTAGTTAATTAAACTTTTTAAAAAATTTAGCTCATCAAACACACACACAAACACACAGATATATATATAGCGAACGAGCCGAACATGAGTTGTTTGCGAACAACGAGCCGTTTTGACAGCTCTATATGGAATATTGTAAATAGAATTTAATTATTGATTAAGTTGCTTATGGTGCACTCTTTTTGGTTCCCAATCCTTTTTCTCTCTGCAGACAATTGGCATTAAGTCTCCATCACCCAAATTATTCCAAATAAGAAACTTCAACTTTAATAAATAAAAAAAAAATATATATATTTTTTTATTTTTATTTTTTGCATTAATTCTCTTTTCTTTTTAAGTATTTACGTAAATACCTCATAATTCTTATGTTTTTATATGTCTAACAGCTAAACTTTCATATATTACCTTTATAACACATAGTGTTTATGATGGGGAAATTCTTTTTACTTTGCCCCCAAATTTTTCTTTGGTACTTCTCACTTTTGTGACAATTTGTCAATTTAATGGGTTAGATGGAACTTTAGCTCTTTATGATAAAGAAAGTGCATGGTCTACACAGGAGTTGGTGGAGACTCTTCTCCTCAACTAAGAGCCCCATGTTTAAATCACATTTTAACAATTAATTCATAACTTAATTAAGATTAAACTAAAAAAATCAGTTAATTTGTATTAATGCAACGTATTTGTTCTTTTTGTCTTGAATAATATAGGAATATTAAATACAGGAGCAACATTTTGTGTAATCAGTTGGGTTGTTTCTGAGAGAGGTCCAACATATCCCCCAATGTTTAATTCTTTAGCTGTTGTTTTTACCACCATCTTGGAATTCTTCTTATTCGACCAAGAAATCACATTTGGGAGGTAATTATCAAATTAGATTTTTGGTAGATTTATAATATATTTATATAGCTAAAGATTTAAGTTATTAAGCTAATTAACATTATTATTTCTCATATTAGAAGTGTTTATCTATCTCAATATAAATAAAATTTTTAGTTCATTTACTATTGGTTTGCTCAAATATGGGACATTTACACATGTACCCCTCAATTCTCATTTTGCTACATGTCTAACATCTAAAGTTTCATATTTACATGCATAACAATCCAAACTTTAGCGTCCATCTCATCAAACTTTAGGTGTTTAGATATGTAAATACATAAGAATCGAGTGGAATGTATGTAGAGTTTCAAATATATATTACTAATTATCTTTCGTAAAAGTAATTTAAGAAATTATATTTTGGTTTAATATGTTGAGTTTAATTCTAAAAATAATAGTATTTTTTTAATTAAATGCAACTTATTAGGGATGGCAATGATAATCAGTGGTCTTTGTGCATTTCTTTGGGCAAAAAGAAAGGAAACTCTATGGTAAAGGAATATATGCGAGGAAGAGGGATCAGTTTCTGTATTATTAGTTTCAGAAAAAAATATTAATTGAACGATTATTTAGAGTTATCTTTAGTTTAACTTATTTTTTTTAAAAAAATTAGCTTATTTATTTAATTTTATTTATATTTTACTATGAAATAATATTATCTAAAAAAAAAATTGAAATTTTTGTGTTTTTAAAATAAATATTTATTTTTTTAAAAATAAAAAACTAAAACAATGTAGACAAATACATGGATATTTTTTCACAATTTTACAACTCATAAAATAGAAAAAATAAACATTTTCAATATGATTATGCCAATAATTATGAATATTGAGTGGCATGTCAATAAATCTAAAAAATTCTTACGTTAAACTTCAACGGGATCATTTCTTTTCCATTTGAATCTCTGTTTACAACCACACTATATATGTTTTGTGTTGTCAGATCTACCCTCATCATATAACTTCTGTGTCATCAGTGTTACCATACAAATGTATGAGCTATAAATGTATTTGTTAATCTCATCTTGGATACACTTATTGCATGCTAAGGCTTGTAGTTTAGCATAGCCAAAAATCCATAGTGCACTCTATATTTTGTCATCTCATGACCAATCAAATGACTTTAAGCCTTCCTAATTGTCTATACTATTTGATAGATTTCATATAAGTTTATGGTTGACCTTGATTTATGAGTTAATACATTGTAAGATTACCTTAGCTACTTCTATATTATTTGAAAATTTGAACCCTAGACAACATAAAGTGGCCCATCAATCCAATTCTATCATTGAGTTCACTAGGGCTAAAGCCTAGTTCGGCTCAATCCTGCCATACTTCAGTTCAAGTATCGAAGCATCTTATACATCTATTGTCGATAACTCCATATTATTTGGAAAATTTACATACCAATAAATCCCTATGTATTTATATATCTAGCACCTAAAACTTTAAATTTTACATACAAGATAAATTATTTTTAGAAATTGGATGAAATGCATGTAATTGCTCGTATATTTTTAGCTCATAGTGAAATTGTCGATAGCTCACACAAGATCTATACTAAGTTAAAATTGAGTTTGTGGTCAAATCTTAACTTGTACTAGATCGTATGTTATCCTTCTTCTATGAGCTAGCTAATTAAACTTTATGTAACAATTCCATGAATTTTGGATCATTAAGGGACCATCATTAACTCACTTGGTTAAGCATGAACAACAATCTACCGACCTAATTATATGATGATTCAAATTTAAGTGACTCATATAAGACCAATAACAATCAATTTCGATGACCTAGCATGATCAAGCTTAACCAACTACTCTTAATTGATTCTTTATCCCTACAAACTAACCAAGTCAAACATAAGTCAACACTCATATTCTAAAATAAATCAAACCAAGTTTAACCTAAAAATTAAGCTAACCTAAGTTACTCAATCCAAACTTTCCTCGACTCTCTGGTTGAAATCTACAGTCAATTCTATGTCTCCTGTGGTCGAGGGTTCAAACCTGCCTATGTAGGTATAAGTCAAGTGTTTGGGCACATGAGATTGGTTTGGGGCTCGAATCATAGTCTCCCACCAATTTTTAATAAATAAAAGAAAGAAAGAAAAAAAATACACACACACACACACACACACACACAT
>NW_018164739.1:4332544-4377439 GCF_001263595.1 Phalaenopsis equestris | reverse complement strand
TATATATATAGACACACATATACACATATATTTTGTATATGTGTTATCATAAGGAAATTCTAAAACATTTCTTCATAATATAAAATTTGATCTTGATGCTCAATCTCATGTATTCATGCAACGTGGAATTATTCTTACATTCACCATGCCTAATAATAATATACAATCATATGACACTTGGGTTTGCTATTGTATGCAATATATGGACCCATCAAGTCCATTAATTAACAAAAATTGATAATTCCAATCTATGTGATGACATGAAATTTATTATAATGTCAATAACCAAGTCTTCATCTCTATAAAATGAACATATTTTATTTATATATGGACAAAGTTGTTGGAGCAATCAAATGATATTTGATTAAATATAATTATTATTCTTTTAGATAATTGCCCAAAATTAATAGAGCCCAATAGATCTATTACAAATAATAAACTTATGTGTCTTGCATAAGTTATGATTCACATTACAACACATAAAAAATAAAATCATGTCATCATCTTCCTCAAATGAGAACATATTATTCGAAGAAGATGATCACCAATGACATGAATGACATCAAGATCATTTTTGGCTTGATTTATGAATGAGCCGAACACAATAAATGCTTGCTCGTTCGTTTTCTGCTCGATCTGGCTTTAAGGAATTTAAAAACTAAATCATAAAAATATTCACTTACAAGTTTTTTATATTAATTATTTACAATGTACTTAAAAATCCTTAAATTTTATTATTTTTAAAAATTATTTGGGCGCTGTAATTATAAAAAAAATATAGATATATGTGTGAGATATGCAAACACATGTGTATTGGGTGGGTGGTATGAATGCAAATACCAATTGAAAAAATTCCCACCCCCATGTTATTTATGTAAATTTATAAGAGTTGGGTGATATGTATGTAAATGCACATATTAATTGTTTGGTATGTAGGGCTCAAATGGCCTGGTGTTCCGCGACCAACTCGTCTGCGGCTCGTTAAGAAGCTCGTGTTTGACTCGTTAAATTCGTTCGAAAAGTTAACGAGCCGAACACAGACTAAGACGTGTGCCAGCACCAGGGGTTCATCTTCATGTCAGGAACCTTAATAAAGCTCCCCCAGCCACCACCAACTTTATATATATGGATATATATATTGATGAGTACTATTTTAAAAAATTTAAGTGACTACAAGGAAACAAAGATTTATAATTTAATTAAAATATTGATTAAGAAAATATAATAAAATTTATTAAATTACATTTAAATGATGTTTTAATATAAAAAATAATAATAATAATTTTTAAATCTCGACCCAATCAAACATCTTATGGGTACTTGATTAGGGTTGTCAAAACAATTCTTTGTTCGTGAATGGCTCGTGCTAAGAAAATGGGTCGAACACGAACCCCCTTTTTGAGCTCGAAATATAAACGAGCCGAACACGAACGAGACTCGCTCGTGTTCGGCTCGTTTACACCCCTATTTTTATGCATTTAAATGTGCATACTTTTTTTTTCTATTTAGTCCCACATCGAGAAGTAATTTTCATCACTGTTATAGTTTTATTTAAATACCAAAACCTATAGCCATTGTCATGCTAAACTTAGGCCTGTGCTATTATGTCATATATTTCTTAAATTTTTAAAAAATATATTATTTTTTTTATACAGATAATAATAATAAATTTCACATGTAATTAAATGTGATTGAATGATATTCACGTCCGTCCGTACGTGAAGTATGAGCTTCCTAGCCCAAAATGGTATAAAAGGGTTCAGGGCTATTTCTTCTTTTTCGTGGCGTAAAGAGGTTCGCCCTCGAGCTCTTACTCGCTCTTCCCGCCTGACTCGCCCGATCTGTTCTTTGAGGCGCATCGATCCGCTCTGTAGATAATTCATGTCGTTTGGAAAGGCCGGCGGGTCCGGCGTCGTCGGTGAGGACTCTATTTTCATTCTTGTTTATTTTTTTTTTTGCTTGGCCAATTAGGGTTTCTGCTTTTGCGTTGGAAGCAATTTTTTTTTGTTTTGTTTTGCTAGATCTGTTAAAATATGTTTATCTGTTGGGTGGATGGGCTTTGTCGTCGACATAGATGGGGACCGTCGGTCATTTCTGGTAGATTTTTGGTAAGCGGTTGGTATGTCTCTATGATCTGGCTTGTGTTTTATTGTGTTTATCTTCGAGTAGGTTAAGATGTGAAGCTTGGGTCAGGATCAAGGTCAGGATGTTCTTTGGGGTTTAGGGTTTGTAATGAGTTTTAAAAACTTTGGGGGTGCTTTGAGTTGATTCTAATACATGGATAGTTAATTAACTTTTGTATTGCACTCATCTTTAAGTAAATCGGAAGTCTTAATGCGATCCGGTCTTCACCCAATTTGTTTCAACTTAGTAAGCGGCAGAGGGGCCATTTGTTTGTGAAAATTAAAAAAACAGTACGAGATTGTAGTAATGTATTTCTTATTTGGGACCTATTAAAAATGGTAAAACATGACGTTTAAAATTACCAATCATGTGTTTTATTTGCTCACCTATGATCCAAAATTTATAAAAAAAAAAAAAGTAGTTTTCCAAATAAAGCTATTATAGGACAGAACATTAAATTTGAGTAGATTATTGTTCATAAGTGTTTCATTTTGGCATAAAACACTCAATAAAAATTGAAGGCATTTACCATGATTTTGAATATAAAGTAATAAATTTTAAAGATGTTTATACGAAATGGAGGTATTCACTGTTGTGATATATCATGCATATGAATATTTAAAAATATTTACATGAATTGGACTTAGGTGATTGTGTTGTAGCTTTCATGTAGTACTGGATTTCAATGGTAATTTTTGGTTCTAGAGATTTGGAAGTTTATTTCTTCCTTGTGTTCATGATTCAACTCAACAACAAAGTAGGTATAGAAGCCTTTTATGTTGAAATGCGCCCTTTGGTGATTTTACCACTTGTCCTCAATGATTACCTCGGCTTTGTTAACAGTTGTGCCTTTAACCTTGATGGTATCTTCATCTCTTGTGGTGAGAGAGTTGTGGAAGGTTTAATGAAATTAGAGTCAAGTATGCCATTTTGTTGGATTAAGCTTCCTTCTTGTGACTGCTGGTGATGATAGTGGATGTAGACATGATGAAGTGACAGTATTGAGGTTTGTTATGATTAGGGTTGTAAATGATCAATGCACTCTATAAAAACTTGAACTTGGTCTGATTAATACTCAATCAAGTTTTTTTCAAATTTGTGAATAAGCTCGAACATGTTTTAAATACTAGAAGGTTTAATAAACTAAACACATTTCAACTTGTTTATTTATGTCAATGAACAAATTCATTTATTGTTCATAGCTTTTTAAAGATTTTATAATAAGCTTGCTGGTAGCTTATATCATATTTGATATATTATTCAATTAAATTTTGATTAATTCGAATTGATTTAGTTATATATTTGATTGTAATATATTATAAATTAATATCAATTTGCATATTAATTTAATGCAATTTTTTTTATTTTTTTATTTCTATGAAATAGTTTCTTGGTACTTATATTATTTGATTGCAATAAAGCTTACTTGTAACTTAAATATTATATTGTTTAATTAATGCAAATTAGTTAAATATTAATTAAAATTTTATTTGATTGCTTGTTTTTTTAGATTTGTAAGATCATTTGATAATTACTTTATATGAATATTCAATTACTTATTCAAATTCTTAGCTGGTTTATTAAGTAGTTGAATTGCTCATTCAGTTAGAATAAGTAAATCAAGTTTAAGTCAAATATAATTATCAAAAGATTTAAGCAAGTCAAGTATGGACATTCAGTTAGAATAAGTAAATCAAGTTTTAAGTCAAATATAATTATCAAAAGATTTAAGCAAGAAGTATGGACATATATGTGAAAGCTCGAAGTATGGACATATATGTGAAAGCTCGGCTTGAGCTCCACCTAAACATGAACAACTTATTAATATGACCAAGCTAAGTTTGGTTCACAACATGCTCGAATCAACTCAACTTGATTATATTTTTTTGCTATTATGCTAAAATTATATTTAGCTTGACAAATAGTCTTTAAAGTCAGCTTAGTATCTTCCCCATCATAATCAATCTTATCCCAAAATTATATAGTGTTGTTGACAACTATATAATTTCAATAACTCAATGAAAGAATTAACATTATTCCTCAATTTATCATAGATGGCATCAAAGCATTGATCGCCTCTTCCTTAAGCCAATAATCCCCATCCCAATCAGTACGTTGATCCTTGGCCCAATCAAATCATAGATTCCCATCCAAATTAGATGCCAAGACCCTAACTTGATCCTTCCTCGCTATTAGAGCTGCAGATAAAATGAGCATTCGACAAGCTACTCTTCATTTTTACTCGATAAAAGTTTGTTCTTATTTGTTTGAACATCTAATTGAATATATTTGAATACTTTTATAAAGAAAAAGTGTGAAATGTATGCTTGAGCAACTTCTTGTTTGATTATTTATGACCAATATTGTTTGAAGCTTGTGAACAAGCCCTTTAAAAAGATCAATTACTATTTAATATAAAACTCAATTAATGCTCGATATAAAACTTGATTAAGACTCATTCATGATCACGTAAATTTCGTCTTTTATTTAGGCATTCAATTGCACACCATTAGGATGTTTTATAATAGTACTATTAAATTGTAAAGTGCTAAGTTGAACTATTGAGTTTGTTTCTCACGTGGCCTTGTTGGAGTCCATTTGAAACCACATATTTGAAAAATTAATGAATTTTTAAAGATTTAAATCTTGTTAAGTTAAAATTTATTTTAAGCTCAATAAAATTAGCTTGTTGGTGCTCAGTGGGTTGACCCCCATAAGACTATTTACCTTTCTAAATGAGTTGTAAGTTTAAAAGTCTACAATTACGAAATAAATCAAGCTTGGGCCAAAGCTTAAACAAAGCCCGAGCAAACATGAATTTCAACAAACTAAGCATAAAAACTATCCAAAAGCGCAAGCCAATCTTGAACATACTTTTGCTAAATGAGCTCGAGCGCGAACAACCTATGTCTTGGCTCAGCTCATTTCATTTGTAGCCCTACTTGTTATTCAGCTAATTGTCGCCTATTTACAGTTCCTCGGAACTTCAGACTGCTTGATGAGCTCGAGCGAGGAGAGAAGGGTATAGGTGATGGGACTGTTAGCTATGGGATGGAGGATGCGGATGACATCTACATGCGCTCCTGGACAGGGACTATAATTGGTCCTCTCAATGTAATAGTTTAAGAAAACTACTCTTTTTGTTTTTCTTCTTCTTCTTCTTTTTAAATATAAAAGAATTGAAAAATTTGCACGCAAACCACTCAGTTCTTATGTATTTACATTTCTAACACCTAAACTTTAATTTTTACAAATATGCCATATTGCATATACATGGAAATGTGCATTTCACCTTTTGCAGTCTGTTAAAATAATGATAAACTATCTCTTGCTTCGTAATTGAATGTTATTTGCAGTCTGTTCATGAAGGAAGGATCTATCAATTGAAGCTGTTTTGCGACAAAGACTATCCGATCAAACCACCGACGGTGCGCTTCCACTCTCGAATAAACATGACTTGTGTTAACCCTCATACAGGAGTGGTATGCCTCATTTCCTTTTCTTTTTCTTTTCTTTTCCATATTTCTCTGTTATGTAATCCAAGGCTATAAAGCTTTGATATTACATTCCAAAAATACCATCATTACCGTTAGATATGTAAAATTAAATTTTCCTTTGTTTATATTTAAGCTTATTATACTTCGTACTAAAAAAAAATGCAGGTAGAGCCAACGAAGTTCAGCACGCTGGGAAACTGGCATGTAGAGTCCACAATGGAGCACATACTGACTCAATTGAAGAAGGAAATGGGTGCATCATATAATAGGAAACTTGTACAGCCCCCTGAAGCTACATTCTTTTGAATTTGGTTCTTCCCATATATATATATATATATATATATATATATATGATGGTTGGCCACTCATAAATAAATTATGTCAATTTTAAGTTTCAAATGCTTAATAAATTGCACGAGCCACCTTTTCAATTTATTACACGTTATAGCATTTAATTTCGGCTGCTGACCTCTTCTGGGTCTCAACAGTCTTACCTAAGATTTGTGTGCTATGCCTGTGAACGCCCCCATTTATATCTTTCAGATTGAAGTCATCGGTGAAGTTAAAGTCATATTTTAATTATTAGAGACAATTGTCATTTTATAGAGGACTAATTATAAAAATTAAATAAAGAATCAATTTTAAAGTAGGTCAGTAGGTCGCCTTCGTCGAAGCCGACTTTAATTTTACATTTTTTTTTCTAATTAAATCATATTTTATATCTTTAAAAAATTATTATAAGTTCATTTTATTATTATTTATAATAATTTCTACAGTACTAAAAAAAATAGTAAAAAATAATCATCAGCTTTATAGGGCTATTCGCATGAGACCGTATGCATGATATTTTTGTGCTTGTTCATGTGATAATTTTATCGTGCTCTTCAAGTAAACACTTCAATTTGACAAACAAAACCCTAAACAAATTGAAAATACATAAAATCCTCTTAAAATCGTCTACACAAATTTAAAGAAAAAAAGAAACTGAAAAAATGATATACATGCACAAAATGATTCCCAATGCAGCATTAAAATATATATATATATATATATATATATATAGGATGCACAATTTTATAATAATAATAATAAAAATGGCATCCAACAAACAAAATAATGATGGCCATTTACATACATACAACCCAACTCCTTGTGTATTTACGTGTAACACCCCCCCAAAACTTTAATTTTCTTACATTTATACCACCTAAATGATTCATATCGCATCAAAACATCACTATTTTAATTCATAAAAAGGGAATTGAAATTCACTTTTTTGATGCAAATGCAAATGTGCAAATAATGATTCCAACAAAAAAAGATGACGCAAGCCGAAAAATTATAAGAGGAGTTTGGAGTCCTAATCTAGCAATTGCTGGACAAGATTATTTATGCATAACAGTTGAGCCATCTACAAAGGAGTCCACTTTACACTACTACTACTTACTAATCAGCTTCTACGTAACATAAAGCACTGATGCAAGTCCAAGCTTTTAGACATTAAACTCATCCTTCCATACGAATTTTCTTATTATTTGTTTCATCTTTAGCTGAATAATTATTAACCCCAGCCTCCGCCGAGCACCTTTTGTAAGGTTTAAAACCGGTTCGCCTCACCTTAAGGTTTCCGTGTTTAATTTCGATTGGAAGGGAATGGTTTTGGGTGGTTTGATCCCTTCCAGTCCTCCCCATCTCCTCCTCATGCAATCCCTAAAGGTTCAATGTAAGAAAAAAAAAAAAAAAAATTCTTAGATTCCATGAGAATTATGTACAAATGGATCTAACAAAGGGGGTCCTTAATATTTCATGATGTTGTAGGCTACATGTGTTATTGTTCTAACAGATATGTAAAATTTTAGATTTACAAACAAATGTAAAACTTTATCTAGGGACAATTTAAGGGTTTTGAAGGGAAATCTACATATGCAGCACACAATTCTTGTGTACTTACAGATGCCACACCTAAACTTTCATATTTATATGCATAGCACTCCAGTGCTTTAAATTTATGCATGAAAAAAGGTGATAATACTGCTATGTGATAGTAAAAATTTGAGTTTTATGTAACCATGTAAGTTTAGTTGTGAGAAATGTAAATGCCCCAAATTTTAAATAATATATTTACAATAATTATAGGAGGGGCAATAGTTGGGCACACAAATGTTTTTTATGGTTCATTTTAAAGCTTCTGATTTCCACACAAATTTAGAACTTTATCCAGAGACTTCAATTTTAAATAAATATATCAAAAATAATTCTAAGAGAATGGAAAATTATTTAGGTACGTACCGATTCAAGTTTATCAAGTTGAGTTGCAAAGGACTGTGGCAGGATATCTCTGGTGAAGAGCGCTTGAAAAGCTAGTCGACCCTGACAGAGAGGAGATTGGAGAAATGACGGGACTTTTTGTTCTAACAAAGATTGAAAGAAACAAGCAGAAAGAATTTTGAATGATAACCTCTTGGGAGACCTCTTTCCATGTTTCATTACTGCATGAACTACTTCGACCGCGGCGAGTGTTGACTTCCCCATCTTGAAGATTTTCAGTCTGTGCTTGTATAGTCGCATCTTTCGTTTCACCATTTTTCTTAATAGAAGTGAATCGTTCGATTTCGCTGCTGGAAGTTGTGTTGGAGCCACAAGAAGAACGTTCGTGTTTGTTGATCTTTGCCCTGTCTGAATCATGATATGCAGTATCAGATAATGGTTTGAAATTGTTGAAATTTGAGAAATTTTTTTCATTTTCCTCCAAGTTTGATGATGATGACAATGATGGTGATGATACAACAGCTGTTTGATCAAGGCTTGAGTTTTGGTATGTTTCATGCCGCTCCATTTTTTCTTGTGGAGTCTGATCTGTGTTCATCACAGGAAATGATGTGGCTGGTGGAGAAAATGCAAAGCCTGAAGCATGGATAGGAGAAAAAAATGGGATGAGCCCGTTAGTTGTCCACCATGCTGATGCAGCAGCAACGGTAGCAGCCGCAATAGCTTCCACCTTGGAAGAATCCATTTCATCAGAATGCCAGTGTGATGCTGCTGACATACATGCTGCTGCATGACCGGCCGAATATCGCAGCAAGGCTGAAACGATTTCGCTAGAAAACGTTGATGACATGCCAAGGAAAGATCTGTAGAAATCATGAGAGGTTTGTAACTGAGCCGGTGACAGTGATGGAAAGGTTGGAAATGGATGAGAAATATAGGACGTTGCTGAACAGGAATGGAAAGCAGGAGCTGCTGGAATTGTGTGGTTCATTAATGGGTTAGCACTAGAGGAGGAATATCCATTCTCAAGCGTTGTTTTAAGGTTACATCCATCAACACACTTTATGTGCATCGCCTTAGCTTCACGGTTAGTGTCTGATTGATTCTTCGGTTGCTTCTGAGCACCAGATGTTTCCCCATTACCAGAACTTGCTGATAAGGCATGCAGTTCCATGTTGATTCCGCTTGTCCTTCGTAGATCCTGATCACATTCAGTCATTCCATTCGAGGTTGATTCCATGTTTACTTCGATCGTCAGTGAAGATCTTTTCAAAGAGGGTGGTTCCTTTAACGGCATGGCCGTGGGAACATACTCTCTGAAGCTTAATTGGCTTTTGGAGGCCTTGTCTCTGGAGGCGATGGAAGCTGACGGAGCCTCTTGAAAAAGATTTAGAACTACTGAACAACGAGCCTCATCACAGTATTCTTTTGTTTGATGCGGTGATTTAGCTACAACAGAGGCCTGGGCCTGACAAGAAATTGAGATGGTGAGCAAAAGAGAAGAAGGTACAGATGATGCAAAAAAGAATGGAAGAAGAAAACTTATACCTCTTGTTTGTTTATTTCCTGGGGGATGGGATTCACAGTTTTTAAGGTTTTCTCATCAGCTGCTTCAATGAGAGAAGGGGCAGAACAGGAACCGATTTTTCGAGGGTATGGATAGTTTGGCTTTTTCTTAGGCCGCGGGGGAGGTATATCTATATCATGAACTCGCCCTAGAGGAATACCTGTCGCAACAGCTTCTTTCTCCAACTGCTTTTGAAATGTTTATTAGTGTCCACAATGAAAGAATAGAAAAAAAGTTTCAGGAAGAGGAAATTTTCTTTGAGTTATGGGTGTGTAAATAGATCGAATATTAACAAAGAAGATTTGATGGAGTAAGGAAGTATAAAATGTTATAAAAAATGCAAAAAGAAGAATAATATTAAAGCTTAATATTTTTATAAGAAACTACAATTATTGACAAGAAAATGATGAGCGAAGCAAAAAATATAATTTTTCATGATTTATGTAAGCTTCCTACTAACCAAAGGAGAAAATGAGATGCATAAAATATAGTAAAGAAAGGAAAGAGTATTAGAAGCAAAAATAGTAAAATCTTAGTTAAAGATAAATGAATAAAAAAGAAGGATAAAAATGCTGTTTTGAGTAATTATAAAATATATGTTTTAAGAAAAGGCTCACTTTAGAGGGAGCAAAATGAGTAAAATATTAATTTATAATCGAATCGAGAATGATTCCGAAAATTTAAGTGGGGCTCGGTTTAAAGAAGGTATGTAGAAGTTAAAAATTAAGGTTAAGATGAGATATATTACATTTGGAGAGTAATGGGAGACAAATTGTAGTACACATTATAATTGGAGAGTAATGGGTGACACATTGTGGTTATTTGATTTGATAATATTTTCAATATAATTTTTAAAACTTAGAGGATGTCAATATATTTGGAGAAATTTTATTTTAACACCTATATTCAAGAAAAAAAAATAGATGCGCACCTTATTGTTTCATTTTTAAAATTTTTATTTTTTTATTTTTTATTTTTTCATTTATTATTATTATTTTTTTATGTACACATTATGGTTATGTTTGAGGAAGAAAAGTAATGAATGTTATAATTAGTTATGGGAGGAAGTAGTGGAACAAAAAATTTGCAGAGCTTTGTGAGAATGAGAATGTGACAATCAATTTAATTTCATGTTAGAAAGATGTATTTTGAGAGATATTTTTATACTAAGGCAATTAATAAATTAATAGGAAGTGCAGGAAGGGGATTTTGGCTGAGTTTTATTAAGCTTGAGAAGCCATATGATTGACTTCTATAACATTAATTTGTTGTTGAAACTCCATGCTATGTGTGTTACATTCTCTCATAATAAAAGGTCGAGTACAACATTATTAAACCAGAAATCTATTTCTCAAAGTTCGAAGTATTTTCTTAATCAAAGACTTGTAATTAGACCGCACATTGAAGGACAAATTACATTGCAAGCCAAACTAACATTACATGTCAAATTAGTCAAATATTGCATAATTAGTGATGAAACTAGAAATTTTTTAGATGGTGGCGAATAAATAAATTTTATTACAAAATTGACTTTAAAAATTAAAAGCATCAAATATAAAGACTTATTAATATATGTCTATTGTATATAAAAACAAAAATTTCCTCCATTAAGTTATCCATTTTGTATAATAAATGTTAATTAAATTGATAAGGTCACTTTTTAAAAAAAATGACAAATTACATTTGAAACCATATTTAATTATTAAAATTAATCTAAAAATATTTGTTGCGAGAGGGCAGGCTTGTCAAAATTTGGTCATTTTCATCAATATGCTCAACTAGCCTTGTCCAAGTCTTCCCTCCACAAACACACAAACGCATGCAACCCACACACAAGGCCGTGAAACCTAGATCTCCTGGCTGAAAGATAAAACTCTCAACCACTAGTCCAACTTGGCATTCATAACATCCATGCAAACTTAGTTGACTTCCACAGGTTATAGGCTTATCAAGCTTCAGTACTAGAAAAAATTTAAAACATGACAATCTTTGTAAATCAATGCATTATCACATATATCCATAACTTATGAAAAATTTAGAATTGCTGTAACATAGACGGTCATTTGACTCATTTGTGTGTAATAGAAGATTCATTTATGATTCTTTGCATATTATTTCTAATTCTATAGGATCCAAACTAATTTAGGTACCAAAATCAATAACTTACAAAGTCTGTGGGTATGCCTCGAAACTAAGAGAAATGAAGGCAGGCAACACTTGAATAGTGGATGCTTTTGCCAATTATTAGAGATGGATTAAATTGAGCTTTTTAGAAAAAAATAATGACGGGATTTATTACCTTTGAAAACACACCCAAACAATAACAACAACAACAGTAATAATAATAATTAGTGTTTATAAATCTCGAAAGAGAGGAACTCAGAAAAGCTAAGCATTTCTTAATTATATAAGGTTTTGAAAATTGGATTAAAAAAAGTAAGGAAAGAGTTATGAAATCCTTCTTCTTCCTTTTTTTTTTTTTGTTAGATACAAACTGTCTCTTTATTCAAAGAAACAATTTATGGTCATATACGAATCTCAAGACATGATGAAGCAAAACAAAATTGCATAATCTTAATAGAGGATTCTCAAAATTCAGTGAAGTTCTGTCATTTGCAAAAGAAAAAAAAAAGATTCCTTGATATTTCTATCTTCATGAAAATTCTCTATCTAGATAAGGGTAAGAATGGAGGGATTGATCTTCCGCTTGTTCTGATTCCACCAAACATTGTGGGGACTTGGATCATCAACATCCGCACAATATTGAAAGGTTGTTTTGAATCTGTAGCAATTGGCCCAGGTTCAAATCCTTGTATTTCTTGAGTTATCAAAGGTGCTAACTCTGTAAGAGTAGTTGACTGTTAAGCTCTTGTACTAGCCTTTTTTTTCCCATTTGTTATCTCAATAAGAGTACAACAAATTTATACTGCACCCTAGTAAAAATTAGTACGGTACAAAGGTACTTTGAGTAATCATAGGGGTCACAAAGATCAAATGAAGCAGACTAGGGATTCTTAAGAAGAAGAAATTTTACACCCAAACATAGCCCGCAGGTCCATTTAAATAAAAGCTAATCAGACTCAAAGTATCATGGCAAGGACGGCTGGATCTTGATTGCTTATTGGAAAAACACAGACAAAGATATACTCAAGTCGGCTGAAGTTGTAAACTCATGGCAGAAGTTGCAATCATTTTCCTTACATAAGGAGGGTGAAAACGCATAAGCTAGCAACTTAGCTAATTTATAGCATATAATCAGCCACAATTCCTGTTAGGAAAGAACGACACATTTCCTTGTAAAATGGTTCGTATTCTTGTATGAGGCTCATTGAAGAATTCATAGGCCTTACTAACGGCGAGACAATTAACCAAATGAGTTATGTAGAACTTCCTTATAAACTCCCAACGAGAAATATTGGACTTAAAAGATTTGGAACCTTTGGGAGTCAATGAGAAAGGCATTAAGTATTTTCACTATACCTGTAGCAGCCAAAAACGTTAACCAAGTCATTTGAAATCACCAACAGTCACATCAATATTGAAGAGTGGAAGAATGGGTCAATCATAACTTTTTCGAGTTGGCCTAGAGATCTCATTACAGGGAAGAACTCACGATGATCCCTTAGAAAAGAACCGAGTCATTAAAAAATAAGAAGACAAAAAATCTATCCCTTCAAACAATATCAACTCTACATCTATAAGTCCTACTTAGACAATGTAAATCATGATGCGAGAATTTTTTAAGAAGGCTAGGTTGACTACTTTCTCTACTAAATAGATTAGATTTCCACAATAATTCAAGATATTGAAACTATGAGATCTTAATCTAGATCACCATCATTTTCTACACCATTTCAACTAATTGTAATGGTGATAATTTTTTTAATTTAAAACCAAAATTTTTGTTATCAAATTCTAAGTATTTTACGCTTAATAATTAGTCTTAATCGAAAGTTCTCTCATCATTGGGATGGGTAGTTAATAGTAAAGAGTAAGAATTTTCCTCTGAAAAATCTGAAACCAAATCTCATAACATTTACAAAATAAAGACAATCTCTTAGTAGTGTTTTTTTTTTTTTAATCTAAATCTAACCTATCTTCTAGAAATTAGGCAGAGAATAACAAATGATCGCAAAAAAGTTTTCGCTAATTTTTGGAGCCCACACCCTCACATTCTAATTTTCAAATACAATTGGTTCAAACATCAATCTATCAAGTTTATGGTCATGTTGAATGTAATATCGTATTATTGGATTAAGAAAATCGAACAAATTAACACCAATTCAATTGAAATTTCATTAGTCGGTTCACTGTTATATAATAGGAAGAGGGGAAGAGTGGGCAAAATTGAGTTAACAAGAGAGGAGAGCGGCAGGATCCGGCGAGAGGCAAGCTGGCAAGAGTGATTAGGTAAAAAAATTGGCAAGCCAATCAATCTCCCATAGGCACAAATCGAGAGGACGTAGAGCAAGGGTAATGAAGATTTTGTGAGCGGTAATGAGAAGCAACCAAAAAAGAGGAAGTTAAATAAGAGCACACAACAAACAACCACAATAAGAAAGATATAGAGTAGTTGTTGTTTATATTTTACATGAATTTTTTTTAAGATTTATTTCATCTAAAATGATACAATAATAAACCTTTATCTCACTAAGTGGGGTCGGCTACGTGAATCATTTTTCTTCATTGTGTCCTATTGAGTGTCATAATTTCACTTAATTCTAATAAATTAAAATCATTTTTTATACAAAATTGGCGTAGGAAGTGTCCTGTGGAATCACATTTTTTCGAGATTCCAGCAGTAACGACGAATCTTGTGTAATCACAGGATATATGAAATTCCACAATTTTGCATTTGTCAATAGCAAAAAACACAAATGCAGAAGTAGAACCGGCTAGATTGCTTTATTTAGTCAATATTACTTTTTTTCCCATTTCCTTCCTTTTTACTAATTAGGGTATTTTTTTTAATTAGCAGACTATTTATATGTTTTCTTTTTAGAAACTTCTGGTTATTGTTATTGTGCTTGAATATATTATTCTATGGTTTATACTCTCTGTTGTGTTGTACTTTCTTTTTGAGTGTGTATTTATATATTTTTTTTAAAACAAATGGTGGATCCTCCTTGTCGCCTATATCTTTTCGTTCAGCGTTTGATCGACTTGTTTCAATTGGGACAACCGTCGAACATGATTTATCTTCCATCCCCTTGCAACCACCACCTTCCCGTTATATCCACTTCCAAAACATTTTCTAGGAGCCCTATTAGAGCCTCACAAACCTTAATTTTTTAGGGATTTGTTTTTTTAACCTAAATCCAAAATTAAAAAAAAATTCATCATACCCAAATCATTCATACCACAATTCCTTACTCCAACCCCAAATTTGTAAAATCCAACATTTCCGCCAATCACAAAAAATTGCCCAAAACACATAATGTCAAAAACCTAAGCACTCGACCAACATTGATTTGTAATTTTATATTTATCAGAACTCAGATCAGGAGAAAATGACGTATTTATTGACCCTCACATATACTCCACAAATCAAATTGATTGGGCATATGGTGGACAATGAATGACAAATTCGACGATTCATAGACAGAAGCCAATTCACTTCAACCAGTATGCCAAACTGCATTCATTTATGAAATGAGTCACAGGAGCCTGTCTGAAGTATAAATTATGCGAGGAGACATTTATGATAAAAAAATAATATATTATGAAAAAATGACAAATCGCCAAAGCCACGAACGTAACTAAAAAACTAAAAAACTAAAAAACGTCCGATTGTAAAACTGATTATGTAAGTGGATCCAGACTATTAAATTTATCTAGGAAGACCACTACTCTAATCTTGAAAAGCAGTCAGCGGCACATAAATCGAGTCAAAATAATAATAATAATTTATTTTATTCACTCTGAAACAGCCACAGCCCACCTTTACTTCCATTTTGCTTACTCTCTCTCTTGCAGCATCATTTGAGAATCAGGGTTTGACACCTCATTCATCTGAATATTAAAAATATGAATCAAAACCTAAAAATCTATTCTATTCGCAGGCCTCCCGCAACTCATTTTTTGGCTCCCTCCTCAACTCTGCACGCAGGCCCTAAATTTCCTCACCTCTCTCGCACCTCGCGCGTGGCTTCTTCCTCCCTCTCCGCAGTGGAACCCAGCTGCCAGAATTTCCCCTCCATCTTTCTGCTTCACGCAAAACCTCTCCGTCTCCTACCTGCCCTCTCGACGGCGATCCCTCTGGGTTCCATCCAGCTCCTCCACAGCATCTCCTCACGCCGACGAACATCCCAGCCGAACTTTCCGTATCTATACCGAATTCCCTTGATCCTCTTCTCCACGCCGAAGCTTCACGTGCTCGCCTCCATCCCTCTCTCACGCTCAGCTCTCGAACAAAACGGCTCTTCTTGGCAGGCGGCGAACCTCCTTGAGCCATTGCCGACGAACAAGCAACTTCCCGCTTCCCTATCTGCTCCAGCAGTTCTGTTCTTCCCAGACTGTACCATCTCACGCGCCCGCCTCCACTTCCCATCTCAAATTTCACATCCATTTCCACTCTCACAAGAACCCTCTTCTACCTCCACTTTCTTAACCGCCTCCTCCCCCCTCCGCTTTCTTACCCGCTCTTCTCATCCTGCAGCTCGGCGACGACCAAGCCCGATTGTACTTTCAGGTAAAAAAAAAAAAGAAAAAAGAGAAGGAAGAAGGTGATGTTTTATCATTATTTTAATATTTTTATGCAGGAATTGAAGTAAAATTTTTGCAGTTTTGTGATATTTTAATGGAAAAATAGTTAGGTCTTTGCCGATCCTGACTGATATGAAGAAATCGTGGCTTCATTTTAATGGAAAAATAGCTAGAACAACAACAACAACTTTTTATCCCATTAAGTGGGTCTATATGAATCCTTTCTCTCCATTATGTTCTATTGGGTGTCATATTTTCATTTTAGTCTAATAATTTTTTAAATAATATGCCTAAGCCTTTTTAGGTATATCTTTGCCTTTCTTAACATGAGTCGAAGCTAAAACATCAACTCTCCTAACTGGATCAAACCATCCAAGACGACTATCTCTAATGTTATTTGTCATTGGAAATACACTAACTCTATCACAAAAATATTCATTTTCGCATTTTGTCTCTTTCGCATTTTGTCTCTAAGTGTCAAGTCACTCATCAACCTAAGCATTCTCATCTCATCAAGCTTATCTTGTTTTATGCATCTCTTTTAAAAGTCAACATTCTGCGTCATAGAGCATTGCAGGTCTTACCACCATGTTATAAAATTTCTCTTTCAGTTTAACTTATATTTTTCTATCACACAATAGGCCCGAATCATTCCTCCATTTCAACCAACATGAATTCTACTAATAACATCCCCATCACCATCACCATCACCCTGAACAATAAACCAAAGATATCTGAAACGTTCACACATTGAATGATTTGATTATCTATAGTTACAACTCTATCACTAGAGCTACTATTACTATCACTAGAGCTACTATCTATCACTAGAGCTACTATTACTAAAATTACATTCTATATATTTAGTTTTAGTTCTACTCAACTGAAGGTCTTTGGACTCTAATGTAAATCTCCATAATCCAAGTTTTTTCTTTACTTTTTCTCTAGTCTTATCCACAAGAAGAATATCATCAATGAAAAACATACACCAAGGTACACCCTCCTATAAATGTCTAGTAAGAGCATCCATAACTAAAGCAAAATGATATGGGCTTAAAGCTGATTCTTGACATGATCCAACTGAAGTAGAAAAATACTTGGTCAATCCTTCTTCTGTTTGAACAAAAGTAACAGTTTTAGTATACATATCTTTAATGACTTAAATATGAGTCATATCAACACATTTATTTTCTAAAACTCTCCAAAGGATTTCTCTTGGAATCTTATCAATAAAATTTATATATAGATCCTCCTTCCTCTCTGCACTTCTCCATCAAATCTCTCAATAAATGTATCGCTTCCATAATAGACATGCCCGACATAAATTCAAATTTAATTATGAGAAATCTTTGCATCATGTCTTAATCTATGTTCAATTATCCTCTCGCATAATTTTAAAGTATGAAATATCAATTTAATTCTTCTATAATTTGTCTACTCTCGTGCATCCCTTTTATTCTTAAAAATAGGAACCAAAATACTTCACTCCTCAAGTATTTTATAGTCTTTAAAGTCTAATTTATTATAAATATTACTAAAAGCAAAATTTTTAGCGTCACAAATTGTTCTCTTAAAAGGTCACCGTATATTTTTCTCAATTCTCTAAACTTTTACATTTAAAATAATTTTTTTAACAGAATTTCTTATAATTTATTTTTTGTTGCACCTTATTATTCCACCACAATCTATTTTTTATTTATAGTTTTTTTCTTTTGATTCTTTAACTACGTCTTTTGTCACTTGTTTAATATTGTTAGTTACTTTATCGCACATAGAATTTGCATTTTCATGAACATTACAAATCTTGAAATATTGAATTTTACTCAAATATTATTTTATTTATCATTTTGGTGCTCTAATTTAATTCTATGATAATTATTTATAGTATTTTTTATTTTACAACTCTTCATCTTAAAATTCAAAACTACTAATCGATGTTGAGTACTTAAATTTTCACTTGGAATGGTTTTACAATCTTTATATTCTCGACAACCTCTTATTCTCATAAGAAAACAATTCATTTGTGTTATTAGATTTATTATTATAAGTAATAACATGTTCATCTCTTTTTTTAAATAAATTATTAGCAACAACAAAATCATATGTTAAAGTAAAATCTAAAATGATTTTTCTTTCTTCATTAACCACTCCAAAGCCATAGCCACCATCAATATTTTTAAAATCTTCTATCACTACCAACATGCTCATTTAAATCTTCTCTAATAAAAATTCTTTGATATCATTTGTATAAAAACTTCTGGGTCATTCCATAAATTTTCTTTAGAAACTATATCTAAAACTACTTGTGGAACATAAACAATTATAAGATTAAAAATCTTAGTATCAACAACAATCTTAAGGGCTCCAACTCTATGTCCAAACTACTTGTGGAACATAAACAGTTATAAGATTAAAAATCTTAGTATCAACAACAATCTTAAGGGCTCCAACTCTATGTCCAACTCTATTGATTTTTACATCATTATCTTTCAAACTCTTATCTATATTTACACATATACTATTTCTAGTGTGACTCTTACCTGAATACCAAAGTTTAAAACCCGTTATCAATCTCCTTAATTTTTTCTCCAACCAATTTAGTTTCTTAAATATATAAGATATTTATCTTTCTATGAACCATAATATCAACTAATTCTATAAATTTATTTGTGAGAGTCCTCATATTCATAGATTCTATTCTAATATTAATTTCACAACTAAATTTTTTACCTGCATATGTCTGTAATGTGAGAACACTTGTTTATTTGACACTACACCCGGACTTCGGTGTATTGGCTCTCACACACTTTTCATTGTATTTGGGCATACAACACATCGCTTTCAAAGGACACTCTAGTATTTACACAAAGATTTGAATGATTCATGTCAAGATTTTTCGACAAAATTTATGTTGGTTGTTGAACGCAACCCTCCACATTTCACATCCAGAGCTTGGGACCCGACAATGATATTGTTTATAAGTTGCATTATTATTCAATCATTTTGAATTAAAATCTATTTGTTTCATATATATATCACACACAAAAGTGGAATTGTTATTATGAAATCCATGCAAGTTTGTCACTCCAACTTGTTGCTGCACTGCCTCACACTCACCTAAGGTATGCACAGGGAAAATATAAGTATGCGTTGAAGTTGTTAAGTTATTACATATGTGTCTTTTAGATGAAAAAATAATACGTGCAAATTAGTTGTGGTTGTCGGTATTGGAGTGATGTTAAGGTGAATACCACCCAAATATCACCAAAATACCGTGGATATCACACGTAATATTCGTTCCTTTTAGATAGCTAGGATCGAAGATTTGCGATCTCAGACGCTCCCAATGTTTGTCTTTTAGATGGGTAGGACTGAAAATTTACGGTCTTAGCGTTGAAACATCACTCATGCACATCTTATAGTTGAGTGGGCAGACCCAACTTTCTCGATGTAGCCTCCTAAGTGGGAATGATGTCGAGGGACTGCCGAATTTTTGTTTGGCTATAGACTCAAACAGGGCCAGAAGAGAATCCATTTGAATTTAAGAGACAAACATGCATAATCAGAGTGTAATATACCTTCATGCCACGGAATCCACAACACACATCCAAAAGCAGACAGAGACTATATTAAGGCATTTGAAATAAAGTTTTGCACATGCTTGCCACTGAACGCACATATAAAAGCAAACAAAAGACATTATTTTGGGGTTCTAAGTGAAGCTTTGCACATGCTCGTCACCAGTCCGTAACCCGACTACACAAGCGAACATAAGGTGATATTTAAGAGGTTCAAAATGAAACTTTGCACATAACTCGCCACCAAATCCACAACCTCAAATACAAAAACGAATAAAAGGCAAAATTAATTACTTGGATGAAAATATTTGCACTTCTTTAAAAAATGACGCATATGTGCCAATAACAATAAAGTCCCCTGAATTTCAATTTAAACCAACAAGTTTAAATACTTACATGTCCTCCGACCAATGTGCTAAATGTTTGATCAAAAAGTCTGAGAATGTTGAACAGATTTAAACTTGCTTAAGTTTAATGGGTTATTTGGTTGAGTGAATTTGTTGTGTATTGTAATTCTTTTACAATGACTGGAGAAACTCAAGTGTTTGTTATGAAAAAATAAAAATATCATGTAAAGTATGAATGAATTTGAATTGTATATCGTAGTTCATTTTGGTTAAATTTAGATTTCGACTGAATTTGAATTACGTCGTTCATGTAAAGTGCTACTAGCCTGCCACCCCTGTCCCACCTGCTTGTTGTCTGCCCTTATATGCGGGTCGTCTACTTGTCGTTGGCTGTCCACCCGTCATCCCTTGCCGCAACCTCCCACCACCGCTTGCCGCTTATCGCAATTCGTCACCACCTCGCTGCTGGTCGCCCGTCGCCCCTTTTCACCTCGCAACTGGCCACCATAGGCACCTCATCTATCAATCTTTCACTGTGCCGCCAACTAGCACACCGTCGTCAGCTGTCTGCTACCATACTACCGCCAAACAAAAATATATATTTTGAAATATATCGTTTTCAATATACTTCAAACCAAACAAATAAATATAAAGTCCTATGTTTATTTTATAATGAATCAAACAAATTGAAAATATTTCAAGTACACTGTAATTATAGTATTCTGCAACCTTTTTACATTGTATTTAGTTTTCGGCAAATCAAATAACCCCTAAATCTAATCTACCTTGAATTATGTGCAAAATTAGTTAACAATCAATTCAAACCAACAAGTTCAAAACACCCACATGTGCTCCGTTGTGCTCTTAAATATTGAAATTTAAACATTTGAGAATGTTGTTGGGATTAAAATGCATGTTTACGCTCAAATTTAATATGCTTTGAAATGCGCACAAAATTGTATAGAAATCAACTCAAAATAATTAAATCAACCACTCGCATGTGCTCAGACGTGTTTCTAAATACTCAAAACTAAAGTGTCTAAAAATGTTGTGTCAGTTAATTACATGCTTAATCCAAAATCAAATCTCTCTGGAAGTGCAAACACATATCAAAGCTTATAAAAAATCTTATCTTTAAATATTGTATTAAAAATGTTAATTATGCATGCTTTTGATTAATTCATCTTGCCTATAGATCCTACTCGCTACAGGAACTGTATTTGACATGACCGAGTCCCGCAGTCTGATTCTTCTCATAATACGGACAAAAGTCGATAGGATTAGTATTTCAAATGATGTTAACTAATAATTTTCTTTAATGATGAATGAGCTAATAGAAGATTTCAATTAGATCGGTTTATTTTAAAATTATACTTCAAAGTCTATTTTGAATTCAATTATTTCAATTATTGAACCCGATCCTCTTTAAATGGGATAGAGTCCATATGGTTAAAAAATAAACAATTTTTCAATGATGGTCGTGTTGATATCAAATTTCAAACTAAAACTCCATTTATAAAATTATGATTTTAAAATTTAAAATTCAAAAATATTTAAATGAAATCAATCACTCAAAGGCAAAAACAAAATTCATCCATCGTCTGCAATTGTTTATCGGGATAGACATATCTAATACTGACTCAAACCCACAAAAAAACAATGTTGTATCAAACATAACACTAAATTTAAGGTACATTTAGGAGGGTGTCATGCTGGCGACGAGGCTTCACACTGCTTTGAAGAGGGGTGTGTGTGTGTGTTGGGTGGGTGGGTGTGTGTGTGTTGGTTGGGGGGCTCTGCGTTTTTTCTCTTTATTTTTACTGTGTTGCCCTAGATCTAACCTTCATGATTGTTGTCTGCCCTAACCTTCCATGCGAAGCTCTCGCTTCATCTGCCCTAACCTCTCGTTTCAAACATCTTCCTCTGGTATCCCCTTTCTCTATCTTCTCTGGTGGATTTGCATCTATTTTTGAGATGTTTTGGTTTTGGTGGTCTCTACTATCAGTCGCTGCTGATGCTTCGTTTTTTTATGTTTATGTTAGTTTTTTTATGCTTTTGAGTGAGAATTTGATATTTCTTGGAGAATTTGAGATGTTGCAGACAATAGCGGTGGTTTTGATGTGGTGATGATGCAGGTAGTGTTGGGATGGTAATGCTGATGTGGTCGGAGGGGTCGGGGATGGTGGTGACAAAGCTGGTGGTCTTGGAGATGATGGGGGTGATGGTGGTGATGTCGATGTTGCCGTAGGGGTTGAAGATGAGCTGATCTTAGGGGTTGGGGGTGGTTCAAGTTTGAATAAATTCGGCTTTGGATGCTTCGGTTTTGATTTTCGTGACAATGATGAATTTGGTAAGTGTTGGCATGATGTATCAAATAAGCATTAGTAAGCATTTTGTCAAGTCGATGGAACAGTTTGCCCCTATTCAAAGCAAATTTTAGAAGGATAGTAGGTTTTATGGTGGGTCTATTTTAGTTGGTGTGTGTTGGGTTGTTGTTGTTGTGTTATGTGTGTTGGGTCTAGATTGCCCGGTTATGTTGGGTTGGGGTTGTGATGTTGTGTTGTGTGTATGTGTTAGCTATGGATTGGAGTTGTGATGTTGGATTGGGATTGTGTCATGATTGGGGTTGTGATTTTGGGTTGCCCAGTTCACAACAACATCACAGAAACTCAACCGTTGGATTGTGATGTTGTGTTTCTGTGTGTGTTGGGTTGTTGTTGTGCTGTTTGTGTTGGGTTGTTGTTGTTGGGGTGTTGTGTGCGTGTGTTGGCTCTGGATTGTCCAGTGCTTTGGATTGTGTTGTGTGTTGGGTTGTTGTTGGGGTGCTATGTGCGTGTGTTGGTTATGGATTATCCAGTGCTTTGGACTGTGTTGTTGTCCAGTGCTTTGGATTGTGTTGTGAGTGTTGGGTTATTGTTGTCCAGTGCTCTGGATTGTGTTGTGAGTGTTGGGTTATTGTTGTCCAGTGTGTGTGTGTTGGTTTCTGTTGGTTTGTGTGTTAGTTTAGTGTTGATGTGTTGTTTTCTATTAGTTTTTTGGTGTCGATACCTGTGATGTGTTGGATTTGTGGTTGGCCAATGTTAGAATTGTGGTCTGCCAGTGCTTGGTTTTCATCAATGGCCCCATCACTAGTACGTTTTGATGGCTTAACTTGAAGGTTCATATATCATTAATCTCTCTTATAGCTTCCATGTGTTAAGAAAGTTTAGATTAAATGGATGCTATGGTTGTCATTCAGTTCGTGTAACACTATAGTAATTTGAGAATTTATGCGGTTAATATTTCTTTGATACATTTTTTTTTTTATTAAAGATGGTCGGCTAAATGCTAAAAACCTCAAGGCATAAGATGTGGTATGCTGTTGTGGTGGACTATTGTGTGGTGTGTGGTGTGTGGAGGGTTTATTAAGGTGTGGATATGTGGAGTTGTGGAGGTTGGTTGATTGGGTGTGTGGATGGTTTAAGGGGGGAGTGCTGGTGTGTGTGGTATGTGTGGTGTGTGAGTGATGATGGCGTGTGGTGTGTGGTGTGTGTCGTGTGTGTAGTGGTGTGTGTCGTGTGCATGTGCATAAATTATTATAATTTTGTTTATGTAATTTTATTTTTTCATCATAATAATACAATTGTTAAGATCAAAATAGCTACACCTGTGATGTGGGACAAAGAAACAAAAAATAATATTTTGTAACATTTACCTCAAGAAGATCAATCTGGGAAATATGTCTACTACTTATTTCAACAATGAATGAGGTAAAATTTTATCAAAAAATTCAAAGAAAGTATAGATAGAGAGTACGACAAGATGCAATTGAAGAAAAAGTGAGATCAACTCAAGAAGGAATTAAAAATTTGATAAAACTTGAAACGAGGATCAACGGGTCTGGGGTGGGATCCGGTGAAGTGAACCATTGATGCTCCCAAGCGGTAAGCATTTCTGACATGTCCCCTAATTAGACCAATTTCATTTTGTTTTTAAATTGAAGTAAATGTTATGAATTTATAGGTGATGTCCGCTGCAAAGAAATTTAAAATCTGTGGACTTGATTCTGAGTTGGAGAAGTTGTATCAAATGTATGGGGGTGTCGTTGCTACGGGCAACTATGCATGTGCCCCAGTGAGACGGGGTTTAGTACCACCACCGAAAACTTGGGAGCCGACCGATTGGGTGATTCAACCGAAGTCCCTAGCCCGGACCTCCATGAACTTGAAAAACCCGCCGTTCAAAGCGTCTGCGGGTTAAGAATAAAAAAAAGTTGGGGCTGCTTTCGTTAGAAGCCAGATATCACAGCTGGTGGTTTCTTGCAGCGCTAAACCCCACACATCTCAAGCAAATTTTATCAATCAGGTCGCTCAAATTCTGAATGCAATTAAAGAAATTTTTGAGGATTTGTCGTTGTGCTTCTTTCGGTAGAGTTGCTTGAAGATCTGATCAGTAGAGATGTTTTCTTTAAGATTCCTGAAGACTGTAGACTGGCGTATCTACGACATTTTTATGATCGCAGAAACATTTGAGAGACTTTTTTATTTACAATCGCTTGGGATATTTATGTTTATATATTATTTTTTTATTTTGCTATAAAAATTTCAACTATTTTTTTGCTTGTCTTATTAAGCGATGCTTATATGTTTTTTTATTTATTTTCGTAGTCAATGTAATTGCAACTAGTTTATCGATGCTTCTGTATTAGCCAGTACAATACTGATATACATTGATGCAACCAGAGAAAGACACATAAGAGATTTCCAGCTACCATATTCATGATGTACGAGTATTACAACTCATACATAGATCACCACTTGCATGACATCCACATATGTTGGAGACAAATGAGTTTGAGAGTTGCTTGCAGGGCACTGAATAAGATTCAATAATATGTTCCTCGTGACACAATTGGTATTCAATGATTGTTGGAGGAACTACACAGGAAACATAGACTTCATAGCTCTTCAAGAACGACTTCGCAAGAGATATTGACGATAACCCTCTACATATTATCTCAAAACGAATCAATGCGATGAACAATTGAGTGATTTCATCAGTCCTTTGAAACAATATGCAGATACTTCTCAGTGGGGTTGGAGGCACTTCTGAGTTTTTTCTGCACATGTCATAAAACCAACAGATCTAACGTTCGAACAGACCCCATAGAGATCTTACACGATGCATGATACATGTCATTCTTTAAAGTAATGTCCTAAATTATTACATTCAATTTATAAAAAAAATGTTATTACGTAATTTATCGTTATCTTTCCAGAATTGTATTTGAGCAATCAATGGAACGCACGTTGATATACATGTTCCAAATAATGAGATTACATTTATCGGTCGTTGTGGGTCCCCAACGCAAAATGTCATGGTTGTGTGCGACTTCAATATGTGTTTCACTTTTTTCATAACTGATTGGAAGGACAATGCGCATGACAATAGAATTTTCAAAGCTGCAAGGTGGAAAAATAAGTACAACTTTTTACATCCTCTTGCAAGTACGTGTGAGACAACTACTCTTGTAATTCAACCTTACGCCACAACTAATTATGCAGTGCATATCAGGTAAATACTATTTTGTTGATGTTGGATATTTGTTGCAGCGAGGGTATCTCAAGCCTTATCCTGATATAAGATATCATATACTTGACTTTGAGTAAGCGAGCGATGTAACCCGAGGCAGAAAAGAAATGTTCAATAAAAGACATTCATTTTACGTGGTGTCATTAAAAGGACTTACGGTATTTGAAAGAAGAAATGAGTTATACTGCGAAATGTCATCTTACCTGTTTCCTAAACATGTACAGATAAATTGCCACGATAGCGCTCCACAATTTCATTCAGCGACATCCTTCCCGCAACGACATTGACTTCCGTTGGGCGGGCAAGGATCATGAGCATGCACCTGCCGAAATAATTGAGTATTGTCTTGGGCATTCTTTGTCACAACATGAGAATAATGCTTCCACCACATGTACTACAGATGGGGAAGGTACAAGCGATATGACAGAGTTGAAGGAACAAATTACTAATGCGATAGTAGAATGATGATTGAAGTATTTATTATTTTATTATTTGTACTCTATTCCGCTATATTTGTATTTTATTCAGTTTATGTTTTTTTTTATTTCCTTATATATTTGATATTGATTATTTGGGCTTTTTGTATATATTAGTGTTTTTTTTTATTTACATTTCATTTGTTTTTATTTTGGTGGGTTTGAGGGATCCATGATGAGATGTTCGACATTATAGGTTATTTTGGATGGCCTGTTAGTTGTTGTTAATTAGTGTCACCTGTGAAATTCTAATGAAGACAATCAAACTCCTTTCTTCTTTTCGATGCAACAGTTTTTGAGATTCTTCTAGAAGATATTTTTTTGTGATATGTATATGTGACAGACATGAGCTTGGTATTACGTGGGTTAACAAAGAACCCTTTTTTGACAATGTTTAGTGTTTTTTTTGTTGTGACAGATTCATAGTGGCAAATTGTTCGTTGGTATACTGAGTTCTCTGATACCTCACATCTGTCTAAAACTATAATTACTTACTTTTATCAATTTCTATTTGTTTATTTTGTACAGTTTCTGTTTATTTCTTTTTCTTGTATATTTGATATTGATTTTTTTAGCTATTTATGCTATTCAAATGTGTTTTTTTCATTGCATTTAATTTATTTTTCTTTTGGTGGGTCTGAGAGATCCATGATGAGACGTTTGACCTTATGAGTTATTCTGGATAGTTTGTAAGTTTTTGTTGGTTGGTCACATGTGAAATTATAATGCAGGCAACCAAGTTCCTCTCTTCTTTTCAGTGATATGGTTTTTAAGGATCTTCTAGATGACATTTTTTTGGTGATATGCTTATGACACATGAGTTTGGCTTTATGTGGGTAAAAGGTAACCAAAAATCCTATTTTTTACATGGTCTGGTATATTTTTGTAGTGATAGATTCATTGGTTGATATACTAAATTCTCTGAGACCTGACGCTTGCAAAAACTGTAATTAACTACTTTTAGCAATTTTAACTTGTGTTATGACTAATATATTACTTTTATAGCATTCACGAAAGATGAGCTCCAGAATTTCAAGAACCTCCCGATGATTGTTCTGCCACTGTGGATTTCACTTCTCTACTGACGTCACGTCAAACACAGCTATGGGAGAGCTTTACAGGTGCCCGCAGAGACGGAGAAGTGTGACTTCTTCCGGTAAGCATACAGTATGACAGATTCCACTGTCGATAGTGATCGGGAGAATATTACATCTCTGGAGGACTGCGTAGCTCGTGACTTACGTCGTTTGCATTTTAAAAATAACATCATTATATTATTAAATGAAAATTTAATATTTTTTTTGTAATCTTGATACGCACTGTTAAGTGAGGTGTATATTTTATTATTTATATTGTTATGAAGTAGATTTTTATTTTTCAGGTATCAAATATATTGCTATGACAGTTCTGTTACAAACAACATTACTACACAGGGGCAGAACGATAATTGGTCCAGAAATAGCTGTCGCACAGCTATTTTCAAACTACAAAAAACAAACAACCAGCCCGCAACAGCTCCTGTGCAGCAGCTTCCTGAGGCAGCTGTTGCGCAGTAGCTCATTGATAAGTTGCAGCTACCCTAAACAGACCCTTAAACTCAAAATAATTTCATGACAGTAAGGATGTGACTCGAATCCTCCATCCATGTGGTTCGGCTAGAAGAGCCCACAAAAGCACTTATAACTAGAACCCTATGGTCGGAGAGTTTGCCGCTAAATGACACCATTATATTACGGTCACGACTTTAGCTTGTATACTCCCCAATGACATTCTGCCCTTTTAAGTATTGAATCATATGGTATATTTGATAGAGCACGAAACCCTCTATAAGCTAAGGACGACTTAGATCAATTTCTCTTGGACAAATATCCATCTCAAGTCTATAACGTTCCCTTAGACAAAACAATTCATAGTTACTGGTAATGATCATTTTGTTAGGTTTGATCGACTACATTCATTGAGTAGAGCAGGGTTAATGACAACCCAGGATGACGACGAAATCATGAGATATTGATCAAATTCGTCATTATTTTCCCCAGAATTCACTTTTAAGCTAACAATTATAATTTTATAATTTAAAATTTAAATCTACAGTTGTTATTTGTTAACGTTGAATATATAACACCTAATAATGAAGCTTAATCTAAAGTGATCTCCTATTTTGGGATGGGCATTTAACAATTGGGACTTGCACATATGAGAAATCTTGAATCCCAGATATTAAAGTCCTTACAAAATGAGGATAAAATCCTTTGGTAGTGTATTATCTACTATTTAATCTATCTTATGCAGATTTGACCCATAATTTAAAAAATAAGCTCTCGATGAGAGTCTGGGGTGATTTCGAATTTTTGGAGCCCACAACACCATGCAACCAAGGAAAAACCCTCAACGAGGCTTCCAAAAGAATATGTAATAAGAAATTCGCTAACTACAACAAATGCTTGTCGACATCGATAAGCCCATAGCAGTAATAGTGATTGACCATATCGATATGAGAATGTGAATCTTTTCCACTAAGAATCATGGTCGCGAAAAGCCAATGACATGTCAATTTGACATATAATATCAGAAAAGCCAAGATCTTAGAGTAAACATGGATATACCATATTTTGACGATCACACGAATACAAATGAGTTATTGAATGAGTTTAGACAATGGAATGAGTTTTTGAATATAAGGAGTTCCATCTGACAAAAGTGTCAAGTTAGCGACTATTAAATTAATGAAGAATGCTTTCTTATGATTGAAGAATTTGAAGCGCTTGCATTATTGTGATGGAAAAATTAAAATTGTTGTTTGGTCTTAAGATGAGAAGAGAGATGCATCACGAGCATCTATCAACATATTACAAACATGGCATGTTCTTGAGACTTCACCATTTATAGTAGCAAAATCTCTTAGTAGAGGAGTACACTTTCAATTTCGAGCATCTTATATTGAAATTTGAGCTAGTGGAGCATGAAGAGAAAATCATAGCTCAATATTTATGGGGATTGAGACTATCCATTGACAATTTGATTCAATTACACTCTTTTTGGACATTATAATATGTACATACCCTAGGAACAAAAGTGGAGAGACAATACAAAAATATCAAGTCTACATCACCCTTCAAACACAATTCAACTTCAAGATTAGGTAGTATTAGTATGCACAATAAAACAACCTAATCTACCTCGCTAAAGGAAAATTAGTTTAGAGTGAAGACAAAATGGAGACCTCGAGTATTCCAAAATCTATCCCAGCCAAGAAATGATTCAAGTGCCACAATTTTGGGCACATTGCATCAACTTGCTCAAATAAAAAATGGCATCATTCACTAAGCAATGTTTAGTGGATAAGGCAAAGGTGGAGAACCGAGAGAATGCCAACAACCCACGAATGAAGAAGAGGTACTAGTGATTCAAGTTGAGCCCAGGAGAGAGAGTTCAACAACACTAATATTGATTGTCTTAAAAGGTAGTGAGTCTGATGAGTAGATATCATAAAAAAGACAAAACCCTATTGAAGGAATTACCAGACGTCTTGACTAACAGTTTACCTTTTGGGCGACTATCACCAAGGCTTCAGCATATCATAGATCTCATTCCACAACTTTTTCTGCTAAACCAACTTGCTTATGAGATGTTCCCATTAGAGTAGGAGAGATTCCAAAAATATATTACACATTGGATAGCTCGACCCTTGGTTAGTGAGAATGCTAATTCAACTGCAGCTTAACTTATGATTGTGCCAAAGCAGGATGATTATTTATTATATCATGACAACTTTGGTAAAACACATTTTTTTAGAGTTGCCTGAAACAGACGCGAGCATAGATTTGATAGTGAGACTGCCTCGGATACAACTTGACGATCATTTTATTATTAGTGGTGGTAGATTGATTCTAAAAACTTCTAAAGAAGAAGAAACCTCTCCAAGCCCGGGAGAATGACGTAAAAGATGAAGTGTGTCGCTCCCCCTGAATCCTGCGATGCCACATTTTTTGCAATTCCCACGTGACACGATAGCTTTTAGTGTTGTCGAAACCAGCGTAACCATGAGATTTATGAAATTTCACATTTTTGTGGTTGTCCATAGTAGAAAATGAGATTAATGGAGTGAAGCTGCATGGATTGCCTTATTTCAGCCAAGGGTACTTTCTTTTCTGATTTATTTCATATTTTTTATATTTAATTAGGGTATTTTATATTAGGAAACTATTTATATGTTTGTTTTTGTTTATGATATAGTTATTGTGTTTAGAGATTTAATTCTCTATGTTATGCTCTTCGAAGTGATTTATTATCTTCTTTTTGCAAGTGGTGTATTTATATCTTACTCAAGAACAGCCGGTGGATCCTCTTCGTTGTCGATATCTCATCATTCGCCATTTGACCAATGTTTTTAGCCAAGACAGTCGTCGACCGCTCGTATTATCATCCCCTTGTTATTTCATAACCACCTTCCAGCTAAATTAACTTCCCAAAAAACTTCTCGGAGCCTTAGTACGATATCAAATATGTCCAAGATTTTTTAGGTCTACTCTTATCTTTCTTAACATAAGTCAAATATAAAACCTCTACTCTTCTAACTAGGTCATCAGACAGTCTACATTTAATGTGACCAAGCCATCTGAGGCAACTCTCTCTAATCTTATTAGCCACTACAGCTACTCCAACTCTTTCACAGATATATTGTTTTTATATTTTGTCTCTAAATGTAAAGCCACTCATCTACCTGAGCATTCTCATCTTACAACACTTAATTTTGCGCTCCTCTTTTACATGCCAACATCTGTGCTACTAAGCACTGTAGGTCTCACCACCATCTTATAAAATTTTTCTTTTAAGTCAAAATAATATTTTTCTATCACATAATAAACATGATGCATTCCCCCCAGTTTAGCCATCCAACTTCAATTCTACTGGTAGGATCCTCATCCATATCACCATCACTTTGAATAATAAACTTGAGATATGTAAAACATTCACTTCTTTTAATGGCTTGATTACCCATTATTACAACCCCACCACGAGATCTACTACCACTAAATTTAATTTCCATGGATTCAATTTTAAATTTAATCAAACGAAAGCCTTTAGACTCTAAATTAACCTTCATAATTCAAGTTTTTTTTTCTTGAATTCTTTCTCTAATCTTATCCATAAAAAAGATATTAATGAAAAACATAACACTCTTCTGTAAATGTTCAGTAAGAACATCCATAGCTAAAGCAAAAAAAAAAAAGGCTTAAAACTAATCTGATGTAATCCAACTAAAATAGGAAAATACTTGGCCAATTCTTCTTATGTTCGAACACAAGTAACAATTCTAGAATACATACCTTTAATGACTTGAATATAAGTAAATCAACACCTTTTCCAAAACCCTCCAAAGAACTTTTGTTGAAACCTTTTCATAAGGATTTTTTTTTTTTTTAAATCAGCAAACATCATATGTAAATCCTCCGACATAAATCTAAATTGATTTTGAGAAATTTTTGTATCACGTCAGAACCTATGTCCTATTACTCCTTCTCTCATAACTTTACCGCATAACAAATTAACTTAATTCATCTTTAATTTGCACTCTTATGCACCGTCTTTATTCTTAAAAATAATAAACAATATACTCTTTCTCCACTCATCAAAGCATCTTTTTAGTATTTAAAATTTATCTAGTCAAAAAATTCTCAATTCTTTTAAACATTTCCACACTTCTATTGGATTATCATCATATCATATTATTTTTTCACACTTCATTTTCTTTAAAGCATCATCAACTTCATTTTTACTAATGCAATAGTAGAAACAAAAAGTTTTATTATTATTTATGATATTAAGATCACTAAAGTCGGTCGTATCTTCACAATTTTCATTTAAAAGTTTATTAAAATATCTCGCCCAATCATATTGAATATACTCATCTAAGAAAAACATTTTTTATGTTCATCATTAATACATTTTACTTGAATTAAATATTTATTTATTTTTAATCTCTTTATTTAAATATTTCTTTAACCTTTTTTTAGTACCTAAAATTCGTGTAAAATAAAAAAATACATAAGAACCTCATTTTATTTTTTGTTTCAATTCTATATGGGTTTTTAGCAGACTTCCAACAAATTGTTCATCAGTTTGATCAATATATTAGAAATGCAACATATTATCAAATACGACAATTTCCAATGGATTTCTAATAGAAATTTCGTAAAAAACTATCCAAGTTTTTCGATTAATTTTGTTTTTTGGAGGCATATCCTACAATTAAAATTGTTGGCAATAATGAGCAATTATTCAACAAAAATTTGGCCGGAAATCAATCTAAAAATATATTTTGAAGAATTTTTGGGTTGCATGAATGCATTTCCAACAAAGAATTTTCGTAGGAAATCACCATACACCTTGATCAAACTTGATAAAGAACTCAAAAGTGTCCCCCAACATGTATCTCCGATACGTTTTAAAGTACCAACTTGACATTGGTTACAATCATTTTTGCAATTTTAGGTGCTTGAAGATCGTTCAACTTATCTTGACTTTTACAGAAAGAATAAATTAAGTTAATTATAAATATCAAATAAGTGAAAATTAACAAATTGAAGTAACATCTTTTGATGATATCATTAATGCCGACTATAATAATGAAAACAAAATGTTATATTATGGCATTCAATGTCATAAATATCAAGCTTATGATAAGAGCGAACATAAAAAGAAAAAAAAAAAATCAAACTTAATGCACTTGTATCTTCAACATGAATTATATCAAGCGAACAACTACTTAAAAAATCTATCTTTATCAACAAACTTAATATAATTTTCATTTGTATCATTTTTTATTTATCTAGAGTTTTATCAATTATAATACAATATTTTTAATAACAGGCATGATATTTTTATATCCATACCATATCATGTCATTTCCCAGTGTCCATATTGGTTTTTACAATATTGTTGTTGAATTATGATTTATCTGTGAATCACAACACCCTCAGGCATAGAGAGTAAGTCGAGAGAGAGAGAGAGGAGTGAACAATAATAAATAATAATATGTCATGTTTATCGTACCTCCCTATTTATATGAGACAGTACGAGCTGGTGATGTTATATTTTTGTCTCTGTTATAATGGGGGTTGTAAATGATATTTAAAGTATTTTACATATGCGAGTCTATTGCTCGGCTGTTCTTTGGCTTAGTCAGGTAAGCTAGTATATCTTCAGTTCAGTAGGGCTGATTCGATTGACTGTGCTTAGTCGACATCGCCAGTTGACTGAGTTTGACTGGCTTTGATTCGAAAAGATTGGTTCAATCAATTAGGCTTTATCGGCATTGTTAATCAGTTGATTTAGTCTAATTGTTGACACTCAATTCCTGGTATGGAACTTCTATCGGCAGAACGACGTTGGATTATTGAGCAATGGTGAATAGTGAATCATAGAAACCTGATAGATAGCTCGCTCTTCAACGAGGAAAGCCGAGAAATGACTATAAGACTATTTATGATATTATTAATTATTAATCCTAATGAGGAATCTCAGGAGTATTTGTGGAATAGTTGGTGATATTGTGGGATTAATTTTTTCCTTGAATCAGATCCATTAGAAAGTAGCTTGCTGCCTTCGATCGGCATTCTAATAGTGGTTAGCTTGAATATTTTTGTCTCATTCATGAATGGACAAGTCGAATTCAGTCACCTTCGTGACTCAGTTGACTTTGGTCTTGCTTGCTCTATTTCGGACGATTGCATTCGATCCGATAAGTGGGCCTCATGATCTTTTGTAGGTGCGACCACCTTTGTCGCTCTCTCTTCCTTCTGGATCGTTTGATCCTCTTGGGGTCAGCGTTGGCATATTTTCGATGAGCATGTTTTAATTCATCGGTTCTCTTATTTCTTGGAAACGATAATGTGATAAGAATAAGAGAATTTAATGCAAATAATATATAGTACTTATTCTTTAATCAATCATTCAATAATTGAACTCCCTTCATTTCTACACTCATCTCTTCTAAATCAGTAGGCTTTCAATCGTTGTCATGGAGAATGTGATGAATTTCCAATTGATCGCTTCAAAAAGGAAGTGTTTCTTGCAATTTTTGGGAAATCAAACGAGCGGTACCGCCCAGAAGATGAAAAGAAGAAGAAAGTTGCTGGCAAGAAGAGAAAAACAGTCGCGCTGGTGGATTGGGTGGGTTCATCTGACTCGTTCCTCAATCCTTAAAGGAAGAAAGTTTGGGTGCCCGACTTGGCCATCCATCTATCAGCTCAACCTTCACCTGCAGCACAAGAACTGCTGACTAAGCATACAATACAAGAAGCTGTTGGTGCTCTGTCAACCCCTGGGACGCAAAAAAGTTGTTGGTGCTCTGTCGTCGCCTTGGACACAAGGGGGTGATGTTGCTAATGTTTTTTACCGTCTAATTCGAATCGATTCCTTGGTATGAGGATCTCAGTCTTATTTGTTAGGTATTAATTTTTTTCAGGGTCTTCTTTTATTTACGTTGTCTTTTGAAGCAGATGAACCCACTGGATCTGGGTGATGACTCCATATGGCCCTGACATGGGTGATGACCACAGCGTTAGTGGCAGTTACCCAGGCGCTAGCGGGAGTAGATGACTCAGGAGAAAGGATGGAGGGATTGACCACCTAGGTAGTCCTCGCATGGTCCGAGGGGAAGCAATTAATGGATGTCAAACGCCCCCAAATCAATGGCTCATCGCATGGTCGGTATCGAGAACTCCTTTGCTCAATCTGTTGGGAATCAACAAGAGAAGGGGATACTCAAGTCATTGACTCGTGTGGAGAGATCATGGAAGATGAAGGAGAAATTGGCTATTCTTCGTTAGGAACTGTAGTGAGTTTAGGAGAGTTCCCTCATACAACGAGCTAAAATCAAGGCAGATCGGGGGTGAACCAGTTTAAGTTTAGGGGAGAAGTTAGTAGGCTGCTTCTGAAGGGACTTATCTTATCTGAAGCGACAAACGATCACCTCATAAAATATTTCCTCTCGTACTAATTTTTTAACGTTATTTGTTTTGTTTTCATAATAAAATTTATTTCCTTCTCGAATTTTGTGTTGATCTGATTTTTCTATCAGCACGTTTTCAAAATTACTATACGGTTCAATTTTTACCGTTATGTGGTTGTTCGCTTCTTTTGGAACCTTATATATAAGGGCAAGGGGTTGGATTGACGCTAGGCTTTTACTGCATTTCTCTCTTTGCTTCTCCCCGTTCCCTCGGCTTTATGTTTTTGGTGCTTTGTTTCAATGGCTCCAAAAAACTCTCCAAAGGATTTCAGATCGATCAACACGACGGAACGATTAACAATAACTCAAGAGGAGGTGGACAAGTTGTAGGATGCCAACGTCCTCCATCAAGCTTCGGGTCGTCGACGAGCGCGACCAAGCGACCACTGCATATGGCCTCGATCTCATCTTTTACAAAGCTTGAGGTTGCCTCTGTCATGAGTTGCAGACTTATCTTTAACCATTATGGAGTTATTCCAGCCGAGATCCTGTCGAACTCTATTTTAGTCATTATTACCCACATCATATTATGTTACCGATCGGGAATTTCATGATTGACAGAGCTCTTCACATGCCTATTCTCATCTCGGGTCGGCCCAGAAGGTTAAATCCATTTTGCCTCTGTAGGTCGATTCCAACTGCTAGGGATGGAAAATAAGGTGAAGAACTGGAAGCTTCGATTCTATATCAATTCTTATCCATTGGACTGGAACATCCAGAGTATTCCGTCCGGGAAGCCCTTCTGCCAAGTCCAAGAATAAGGTACCAAATCGGATACTGGTGGGAGCAGTAGGGTCGACAACCAACTACTTTCGGTCAATCAACAACTTGATTTAGTAATTGTCAAATGGTGCTACGACCAAAGGATTGGGACGAATGACAAGAGGATTGGGTGGCCTCCAATACTCATAAAGCTGAATGGGAAGTTGCAGCTACTATACAAGTTGCGAAGAAGAACCTCGTTCAGTAGCTCGAACTGAAACCTCCCACCCTAAATTTACTAAAGTAAAAGGTCAGAATATTCTTTTGGTGATCCATGCCAACAGACCCTGAAGGTGTAAAATTGATTTATCATGTGTCTTGAGTCTTCTGTTATTTTTCAAAGGGTCTCCACCAACGAACTAATTCTTATAAAGAGAAAAGCTTTTGTGATGCCTACAAAAAGTTCTCTATCAGTTGCAAGTCCTTCAAGTGTGAAGCACCAAGAAGCTGAAAGGAAGCCAAGCCAGTTGAAATTGAGCAGTGTCGAGGGGGACGACTCAATAGAAAAACTGAAAGTGGGATCAGCTACACCTCAGTCCGCCGCTTCGACATTTATTAAACTATTAGCAAGGGGTGGGGTCAGTCACCCTTCTTCCATTTCCTTGAGTAAGCCCAAATCGAAGCCTGAGCCAACCAACGAGAAATAGGAGGTATGTCACTATAAGGGGAAAGCTCCAGCAATTGACCCAACTGTCTTGTATCCTCCCTCTCCCTAAAAGAAGCAAAAGGGCCCCCCACTTGCATGGGTTCCAATGCTGGACAAGGGGGTGAATGTGAGCACTAGCTCTGATGATTAATTCGCTTTAATCGATTTGAGGAGGGATTAGTACTTGGATGCCCCTTCGACAGCTCTATACCCCTCGACTATTGCCGAAGTGATTTAATCTTGAGCTTTCGAGAAGATCCTTCACAAGCAAAGTCTCTCATGTCTAGGCCAAATGACCAACTTATATCAATTAATGGACTGGGAGGCTTCACACTTTAAATCAAAGGTCCTGAAATAAGCCAAAGAGAAATTGTCCAAGGATAACAATAGGGTGAAGGCGGTGGAAAATCGAGGGAAGGTCACTGAAGCTGAGCTGCTCAGATTATCAGAGTTATTGTCGGCTGCTTAGAGAGAGAACCAAGCCATGAGGGAGAAGATGACAACAATGATGACATATGATGATTTCTTCATCGTCAGGTGGAACTGCTCACTGCACGACTCGAGATAGAAGTATCCTAGAGGTTGCTTGGGATCATTTTTTGTTCTTGAAATAAAAAAATAGGAAACAAAAAAATGTTTGTTTATCTGTTTTTTGTTTTATTTTCAATTTTTTTTATTCTTGGAGGAACACTACTGTTTTAAAAAAAACTCAAACAGAAAAACATCTTTTTGGCTATTTTTAAAACATCGAAAACAATGAGTCTTGTCGCTTTCCCTCCCCGCCTCCACAGCCCGCCGCCCGCCACCCCCCCCCCCCCCCCGCCCCCCACTGGCAGCCGACCCCTGCCGGTCGTTGCCTATCGGTTGTCGCTGCCTCCCAGCACCTGTCGCCTCCTCTGGGCGCTCGCCCCAGCTGCCTCCTGGCGACCTCCACAGCCATTTCCAGCCCTCGTCAGCTGCAGCCGACCGCCCGCCCATAGGTAATGTTTCATGCTTGTTGGAGCAAGGAAGACGTCGTATACACTATCTACGACAGAGCTTTGGAACACAAATGAACTCAACCGTTTTATAAAAAGTATCGTTTTTCTTTAAGAAAATAAAAAATATCCAACCAAATATGTTTTATATTCTTTCTTTTTAAAAATATATAAATCATAACAACACTAAATGCATTTTCTAAAAATAGAAAACAGGAAACAAAACAAAAAAACCAAACAGACTAAAAACAAAAACGAAAATAGAAAACATGTGATCCCAAAGAGGCCCTTAGCTGTCGGTCAGATGATAAAGGCAAAGCTTATCTCCTCCAAGTAGACTGATCTGGATAAATTTGCTACATTACTTTTGTACTCGAAGGAGGGCGAAGAAGAGGAGGATAGCGATAAAGACGATGGATGTTCTTCAAATTTTTTTACTCGTCTTCGACTTCGCCTGTAGCTTAGAAAAAAATTCTTTTTATTTTTGGAAACTTATAAATAAATAGAAAGAAAATTCTTTATAAGTTTTCAAGCATAAGATGAATCAAAAGTTTCGATTGATTTTAACCTTTATTTTTTTATTACTTTACCGTATATTTTGTTTTCATTGTGATAAATACTTGTGATAATTGATTGATCAACTTTTTTAAGAATGTCTTCGGTTGATTTTGTTGAGTTATTGTCAGACTCAAATCTTATATTTCTCATGTCTCGGTCGCTTAGTTAGATCATCGCTTAGGATTGGGCACGCCTTACACCAGGTGTATTAAACGGAACTTATCACCACCTTCATAGGGGTGGCTGTCGAGACTTCTTGTTGTGGTGATTCAAACATTATACATCTTGTTGCTAATGGGTAGGGAATCATCAGAGCTTGACCTGCTTCGAGCTAAAAAACATAAGTTTTAAGTGCATGAGTGTTATGGATCTATTCTTGTACATTTTGTCGATCTGACATTAATTGTCACTATCAATCAAATTTAAATGATTTTTTATCGATAAGATGTTTATTCATCATTGTCAATTTTGAAAAATCATGACTGATCAGACATCTTGTGTTGTCTGTTTTGAAAAATCTTTATCGATCAAAAGACTTGCATAACTATCGATTTTGCCGTTCAAGTAAAACTATTGTTGGAGGATCAGTTCGAATTCCCCGAGTGTCTGTCAGACTTTGAGGATTCCTTGTGTGAACTTCCTAAGTTTCACAAGTGTCGGTTGTACCTGGGTTTGTGTGCATAATTAGAAAATTTATACTTAACCATTTTTATGAATTTGACAATAAATTACAAGAGTTGGAATGATAATGCATTCTCATTGTCGAGTCGGGCGCCGGTCAGGATATCAAGCATGCCTCCCATGGTGGTATGTTACATTTATCGCTCTGTAATTTTAGTGCCTTTGTGAGCCTTTAAGAAGAGTTCGACCCGAGCAATGAGTATTATGTCTCGACATCTGGCTTTCTTCATGGTCAGTTCTATTTGGTGGATGGTGGTTGATTTACTCGATTTTGAATGATGTGAGAGAGGAGTGTACTCCTCGACCGATATGTAGTTAGTCATCTCCAACAACTTGGCCAATGTCTTTTATCGCTACTAACCCAAAGCGTACCGAAAAGGTCTTTCTTTCAACCCTTGAGTTAGAGCGACATGAGTTACTGCGAACTCTAGATTCCACACTTCCAACATCTTCTAGAAGAGGGTGACGAACGAGTAAAGGCGTCGGATCTGAAGGAGGGACAGTGAATTCTTCTAGAGTTTTTGGGCGCTAGCAAGTTACACCACAAACATTTACTTAAAGTAAACGAATGACGTGATCACTCCTGATGCAATACATTAAATCATCTAAGAGCTGACTTCCTCAGCGTGGTAAAGAAGAGAAGACATTTAAGTGTGTCAGTGATCGTCATCAAACACACAGTGACTCAAATGAGACTATGTGGTAAGTTGGATTTGTCCTGCCCTTAGAGGACTCCAATGTCTAGATTTTGAACCTCTATGGGGGCTTCGCATCAGATATTTACCGAGAGAACACTTTCTCTTGTTGTTGGGCCACCTAAGTATGCCCAAATCGATGTTAGTCAACTAGGGTCGACCCAGCATTATCAAAGTACTGAGAGACTCCTTTTTCCAATTTTAGGGTGCTCTTCGGCCATTAGGTGCCATTCCTTCCTCTCGACGATGTTGATCTCTTCCTCAAGTTAATGCCTTTTAGATGGCAGCCATCATTTGATCCTTCAGCTTCTGGATTTGTTGATTCATAAACTCTCTTATGCACTCCATATTATTGGTGTCTTTGTTGTAAGTTTTTTCTCTGTGGGATGCTTCTCTTCTTGGCTGTGGTATGATCCACGCTTATCATACATTTTAGAATGTTAAATCCTGATTTGTCCATGAATCACACCTCAAGGAATAGAGCATCAGTCTAGAGAAAGAAAGGGGAGAGTAAAAAGTAATGAACAATAATGTGTCGTGTCTATCGTGCCCATTCTCATAAAACGGTGATGTTACCTTTTTGCTCTTGTTTTTTGTCGCGCATGATATCTATGTATTTTACATATATGAGTCTATCGCTTGGCTGCTCTCAGGTCTGGTCGATTGAGCTAGTATTAATTTGACTCGATATGGCGTGTTCAATCGGGTGGGCATAGTTGGCATTGTCGGTTGACTTAACTCAATTGGGTTTTGGTCGGAATAATTGGTTCTAAATTGCCGATCAGTTGATCTTGTCTAGTTGTCGACCCTAGATCCCTAGCGAGGAACTCCAGTCAGCAGAGCGACGCTGGACTATCAAGGAGATAGTAAATCACCATAACCAAATAAATAGCTAGCTCTTCAACTAGGAGATTATATGGAATAACTATAAAACTCTTTGTTATATTGTTAATTCTTGACCACTTATAGAGAGCCTCAGGGGCATCTTTGGGATCGTTTGTGGTATTGTGGGATTGCATATTTCTTCGGATCTATCAAAAGGTAGGTTGTTGCATTAAGTCGGCTTTCTTACAGTGGTTAGCTTGAATATCTCTTTATCTCGTTCCTTACCAAAAGGCCGGGATTCGGTCGCCTTTGTGACTCGGTCGGTTTTGACCTTATTTGATCTGGCTCGAACGGATGCATCCGATTGGATAAATGTTCCTCGTGGTCTTCTTTCGGCAGGCCCTTCTTTGTCATACTCTATTCCTTCTATACATTTAAATCTCCTTAAGATCAGCACATTTTCGATGTACAGTTTTAAATTAGTAATACTTAGGTTTGTGTACTGAGAGTTGAACCAAAAGCAGAACCATAAAACTAAATTATGAAAAAATTCGATTCCGCCATATATACTAAGAAAAACTATTAGCTGCACGTAAAGTCCCAAAAAATTAAATATTTGTTTTCAACAATGCATACTAGGATGTGCTTCAATGGATGAAGATTAAGAACTCTATGCAGGATTTTACTAACAATGATAAGAATTATCGAAAATCCTCAAAACAGTCCAGTGTTTATTTTCCCGTTAATCCATAAGAACATGTAAGCAAGCAAATATAGTTATGGTAATCGCCATAGCAGCAAAGTAAGATGAAAAAAAAAAAAAAGAAAACACTGCACCTTGCCATAGCAGCAAAGTAAGATGAAAAAAAAAAAAAAAGAAAACACTGCACCTTAGTGAAGAATTTTTGAGCATGGCTCCTGATTTGGATAGCTGTCTTAGTACCAATATGCTCTGCGGTGAATAAATCGTAAACGAAATCAACTTCTCTAAAAAGCTAGGGTTTACGACAACAACTCTCACATCATTGATGCAAAAGATATGGGGAATGATTGAACAATTACCCAATCTCACCTTCTATGCGTTGCCATGCCCTACCATACAGTTTCAAAGCTTCCAGGAACCGGCCGTGCTCTTCCTCAGTCCACCTCTCCCGCTGTTTCGTGATCGTGTAAGGCTTTCTCGCCTAAAATAAAAAAAAAAAACCCAAATCGTCACCTCCTCAAAGATATAAAAAAATTATAAAACAATTGAAATAAAACCCACAAATCAACCAAAACCCAATCTCACCTTCACCACCAGATCTTCTCCGAACGAGTTCATCTCCATCCCCGAAACTGATCAAGTTCTAAAATCAACTAAAAAAACACCAGCACCAAATCACTCCGCCTTTAAATCCTCCACAAGTAAGACTCTCCCCTCCATAGCTCCCACCAGCTGCCGAAGAATATACCTCATGACAGGGCACAATCACTGCCCAAACAGATCCCCCCAAATCATAACATTCCTGAATCAATTCCTGAAAATAGAAATAAAAAACAAAGCTAGCATCGATCCTACTCACATAATCACCTCTCGCCAATCGCCATGCCGATCTTCCATCGAATCAAAGCAACATCGAATCAACAAACGAAGATCGGAAACCAAAACCCTGCTCCTGACCTCAATCCAAACCTTATCAAAAGCCTCGGCTCCCTCATCTCCCCTGTCCAACCTCTCTCTCTTTCTCTAATTTCCCCGGAACAATACCAGCCACTCTATTTTCTTGTGGGCTGGAGCTCATCGACTGAAATTAAATACAGAAAAAATTGAGGGGAAAAGAGGAGGAGAAGCGGGGGGTGTCAATGGGCGCGATAATTCGAGGCTGGAAACGTTCCGGGTGCCCGTAGTCTACAACCACGTGGCATTTTTATAGTGGAGGTTTCTTTCCGGGTGCAGTTTTGACGTGCTCCTCCCACCAGGTGGCGAGCCCTCGGCCACAAGCAGTTCGGGAGTTTGGTCTATACGTGTATTTCGGTTCCCGTCCCGTTGAAAGAAGCGGTACCCTCCACAACTTCAGTGGGTCCCGGCGGATAATGGTTGGGTGTTCTTGGGTGTACTTTCTTTCAAAACTTTGTTTTTCTTTGAGGCTGGGAATTATTTTATTTTATAAATATTAGAAAAAAATATATCAGCTGAAAATTCGCGTGTTAGATCTCAACGGCCAGTTTTATTGTTTTAATGGAAAAAAAAAATTTTTCCTAGCAATATTATAATTAATTTATTTATTTATAAAGTTTGATTTAAAAATAAATTAATTAAATAGATTATTGAATTCTATTTCAAAAACATGCCACGTGATATTAATTTTGTATTTTTTAAAAAATAATATCTTCGTTGTTTTAATATAATTCTTTGGAGGCTTTATTAATTAATTAATTTATTTACAAATAAGTATTGATATTCGATAATGTTTATTAAATTTAATTTTTCCATATTGGGAAACTCTAACGGTGCTGGGGGACGTGGCAAATCGCCGTAGCTATCCATTAGATAACTTTAAGATGCGTGCTCTGGATTGGCTATTCTATAATCTCTAGGATTTCGCAAATGCGAGGCGATCCAACGGTTGTCATCATCTAATCGCTGTTTAAAATACTTGTTTTGCGTCGGACTTTCGCCACTGACCCTGCCCGTGACCGCACGTTGCCAAATTTTTTTTATTGGAATGACGGCCTTCTGACACGTCAGCATAACTTTTTTTTTTGTCCACAGAAAAAAAATAATATTTAAAAATTATTTTTATGTGAATTTTACTTATGATAATCAATTAATTACAAAGAAAAATATTTATTTACATTTTGCATTAAATAAAAAAGAAATTCTTTTCCTTCATTGCACACATTTTTTATGTGTCTACAAGTTTGAATTGCAATATGTATTTAGTATTGTTGGCCCATCAATGTTACAAGAGGCGGCTAATTTGTTTCATGCAAATTTATTTTATATTTTTTAATTACTAAATTTTGGTCAATTTCTCTATGACATTGATAGTATGTTCAACTTATGTTATAGCTAGCCAAAGTGAGCAAGAGCTTAGCAGACAATCAGCGTGATTCTCTTTCGTGTTGCGGCTTCTGTGCAGCAGACGATCAACATGATCCTCTTTTGAAATGATAAATTAGACTTCATTTGAAGTTCATCATAGGCTTCATTTGAATTGCAATATGTATTTAGTATTGTTGGCCCATCAATGTTACAAGAGGCGGCTAATTTGTTTCATGCAAATTTATTTTATATTATTTAATTACTATATTTCGGTCAATTTCTCTTTGGTTTATCTTTGACATTGACAGTTTGTTCAACTTTTATTATAGCTAGCCAAAATGAGCAAGAGCTTAGGAGACAATCAGCATTATTCTCTTTCGTGTTGCGGCTCCTGTGCAGTAGACGATCAACATGATCCTCTTTTGATGTTGCGATGCAGAAGAAAGTCGTCCCCGTTATGGGTATTGGACGACTAATGAGATTTTCTTTCCTGAAAAAGTCGTGGAGGAAAGTAGTCCCTGATCTGCATAGCAAGCGATCAACAGGATCTACATTCGCAATGTTGAGATGAAGAAAGTTATCTCTGTTCCTGCCCAACTGGTGACTCGGGATCTTCTTGCTTATTGTTGCTTCACAATCTAGTGGAGATGAAGAAATGCTTCAGTTTTCCCACATTTGTGATTCTTGGTGGGGGGGGGGGGGGGGGGGATTTTCATGCTTTTATGGTGGCGATATCTGGAGACCCCTTGAAAATCAACATAAATATTGAAATTTTGGGGAGGCGATGGCAACTCCACTCAAAGATGAGTTGATTTGTTATAGCCCTTGTACAGGTAGGTGTTGGTCTTTGTACCATTTCAATTGTCTGATATGACATTTGTAGATGATGATAATATATTTCTTTGTACTTTTGACGTTGCTTCTGAATTTGTTGTGGCTTCTTACTCGTGCCAAACTCGTGCAATTTATAAAAAAAAAAGTCATGCACTTTTTTAGGCTCGTGCCTTCTGAAGTTGTGCCCACTTAGGTCTGTATCTTCTGAGGTTTCTGCTTTTTTAAGCTTATGCCTTTTAGGAGCTTGAAATGTGACGATGCCTTCTGAGATGCGTAGCCTTCTCTTTTGATGCTTGAAGCCTTTTTTAGGCCTTTAATGTACTTGTTTCTCCTGAGGCTTGTAACCTTCAAAGGACTTTGAGTGGAGGCCCTGTCAACCACTACGAATGTTCGAATTTTACCACACACGGCGCCAAACTGATGTGTGGAAGAAGAATTGTGGTGGCAGAGTAATAGATTATCGTCTTAGCCATTGCATGAAAATTCAACACACACTCATATAAAATAAAACAACCAGTAGTGACACCAGAAGTTTTTACGTGAAAAACTCATAAAGGGAAAAGCAACGGAGCCAAACCAAGCTGAATAATTTCATTATAAAATAATGATTATACTTACAACCACTTATCCCACAAACGGGAACGAGTTAAAAGTTCTCCCAAGTTACAATTTCAATGTGTGGATAATCTTGTTGTAATGAACGAGCGGTGGCCGATAGCGATCGGCGGTGGGTGGGGGGGTGG
>NW_018164739.1:4306239-4332511 GCF_001263595.1 Phalaenopsis equestris | reverse complement strand
GCAGGAATGATGTTGGACTCCAGCTCATTCTCAAAGTCTCAAGCTATCTTTCTCATGCCTCAAGCTCTCCTCTCTCATGAGAGGGATGTGGCTCTATTTATAGAGCTTTGAATGCAGTTGATGTAGGAATATGAATCACTTTAATTGAATGGCTTAAAGGGCTTCCATCGATCAGACGAAATTTGATAGACATTTGAGTGTTCCAATGATGTCGAAATTGAGCAGTTTTTGGCTTGTTGGATTTGTCTTGTTAAGTCGATTGGACCATGAACTTGTCAAATTCGACATCCGTTGGACTTTCCAAATGTGTCTAAAAAGCTTTCTAACATGGTTCAACGTCTTGATCAGACTTGATTTGGTTTAGATTGGATAAACTTTGGTATCATCGAGTCCGTCTCATCGAGCCGATCGATTTTACAATAAGTTTGCTAAAATCAGAGCTATGGAAGACTTTTTATGGAGGTTTGAACATTTCTTGCTCAAAATATGGTCATGAGCTCCATGTCGTGCCTCAAGATTCGCGTCGAATAATGGAATTTTTTTTATGGCCTATCAATAGCGGACAAATTTTTAAAAACTAAATACTCAATGATTATTATGTAATAATACCTATAACACTTAAATGAAGTTACATGTGAACATCAAGTAGAAATGCGAAAGCTTTAAAGAATAAAGACCACCATAGTAGAAGACAAATTTATAAAAATCATAATACTCAATGATTAATATTTCATAATACGTAAAATAATTAAGAGAAATTTACATGTATATAACACCCAGTTCTTATGTATTTACATATCTCACTCCTAAACTTTCATACTTGCATATATGTATGACTAGTATTTTCATGTATAGATTTAAAACACTAGTCTTATATATGTAAATATGAAAGTTTAGGTGTGAGATATATAAATACATAAGAATTGTGTACGATGCATGTAAATGCCACAGTAATTAAATAGTGTTTTTTTTCTTTGAAGTGAATGAACTTCTTGTTTGTTTTCTCCTCGAACATATTCCTCCTATTTTTTTTTCATCAAGCATGTAACATAAGCTCCATAAGGCATCCTTTATTATGACCCATAACATAAAGTATACATGGATTGAGTTTCATGACATAAGATTTATTAACTGAACATATAAATATCATCAACTAACTTAGATAAGCATGTTTCCAAGTTTAAGTTTATCCATACATTTAACAATCAAAGTCACCATCCAACATGTGTAAAATATTAATTAAAAGGAAAATGATCTTTCTTGTTATAGAAGGATAAAAGTTTATCCTTTTGAGTGTGTGCGTGTAATATTTAAGGGGATTTACATGCTAACAATAATACCTAAACTTTAGTATTTACACCCTGGTTTCTATATATATATATATATATATATATATATATATAAACAATGCTTATGCTCCTTACCTTAGCTTTCATTTATTATGATCTCAACAATGTCTCTCATCATGTCGTCACAATGCCACCCATGACCACCTCAACAACATGTTCAACAATGCCAGTGTGTTGGACCTGACCGATGGCATCTTCGACCCATCTATAACGTTGCATCAATGATGTTGACTTTATGCTTGCTTATAAATCAACTTTAATGAATCATCATCACCCACAACCACGTATATAAATGTTAAATACATCATCAAACATACTTCATCCACATTTTTCACCTCCCTTAATTGAAGTTTATCATGAATTCGCCATCTATTTTGATAGTTACAAGCTAGTTATGATTATGTAGTTTACTAAAACACCTTCATTAAACCTTACTATAGTCTCACTCAAATCTATATAAATACTGGTAAGAGAGTGAGCTTGACATAGCAAATCATTTCAACACCAATATATAGACTCTTAAAAAGTAATCTTATGAAATCTCATTATTTTCATGTCACCCATGGATAGATTTATAATCAACAAAGGCCTTCATGGATTATGTAGTAAATAATGCATATTACTTATATTAAGAATCAAAATATACATTTGTATAAAATTTACTTAAGTCATTTGAAGAAAAAATATATATATACATTAAGATTTATTAAAAACTTACTTGAGATCCTAAAATCAACGCTAAAATCACATCAGAGTTGTAACAAATCATATCATGAACTTTATAATAAAATATATGTCATAATACCAAAATCCAAAATTACTAAAAATTTCAATAAATTCTAACATAAAATTCATGCCTGCAAATTAATTTTTTTTTTATTATTAAATTTGAAATTTTAACTATTTAAAATCATGAAATATCATATAATCTCACAAAAAAAAGGAAGATTTGCGTACACACCACTAAATTCTTATATATTTACTTATCTAAAAAATAAACTTCAAAATCCCTCCCTCCCTCCCTCCCTCCCAATTAGGATGTTCGCCAACAGCCCGTGTTCGGCTCGTTAATTTTGTTCGATAAGTAAACGAGCCGAACACGAACTAAGATGTGTTCGTTCGTGTTCGGCTCGTTTTGACTCGAAATACTACTCATCAAGTTTATATATATATATATATAAAGTAGTATTTTTAAAAAATCTAATTGACTACAAAGCTACAAAGATTTATAATCAATTAAAATATTGATTGAGAAAATAGAATAAAAATTATTAAATTAGATTCAAATGATGTTTTAATATAAATAATAATTTTTAAATATTGCTCAAACCCTTATTATTTTATGGCTACATAATTAGGGTTTGTTAAAAGAACTCTTTGTTCGTGAACAACTCTTGTTTGGCTCGTTAAGCAAACGAGCCGAACACGAACAAACTTTTTGAGCTCGAAATATAAACGAGTTCGGCTTGCTTACACCCCTACTCCCAACACATTTTTTAAAAAAGTTATAATTATAAAACATTTGATGTGATGTGAAAATTCTAAATGATATACATCAACAACAAGCCTTTGTCCTATTAAGTGGGGTCACCGACAAGTATCATTTTTCTCTATTGTGTTCTACCGAGCATTGTATTTTCAATTAATTCTATTAAATTAATTAAGATTATTTTTATATAATATGCCCAAGTCTTTTGATGTCTATCTCTACCTTTACTAACATGAGTTAAATCTAAAAAATCTACTCTCTTAAGTGGGTCATCAGGTAGTCGACAATTAATGTGATCACCATCTAACGCGACTCTCTCTAATCTTGTATGTCACTGGAGCTACTCAAACCCTTTCATGAATATATTTGTTTTCCATTCTCTAAGTGTAAAGCCACTCATCCACCTGAACATTCTTATCTTAACAACACTTAAATTTTACGTCTTTATTTTACAGGCCGACAATCTCCAACATAAATCATTGCAAGTCTCACCACCATTTTACAAAATTTTTCCTTTTAAGTCTAAACAAGACTTTTCTATCACACCTGATGCATTCCTCAACTTTAACCTTTCAACTTTAATTCTACGAATAACATCATCATCCATATCACAATCACTTCGAACAATGACCCCAAAATATCTGAAACATTCATTCATTTTAATGACTTGATCAACCATTATTACAATCCCGCCACAAGAACTACTACTACTAAAATCACATTTCATGAATTCAATTTTTGATCTACTCAAATGAAAACCTTTAGACGATAAAATTAACATCCATAATTTAAAATTTTCTTCAAGAAGGATATCATCAACGAAAACATACACCAAGATACATCCTCCTATAAATGTCCTGTAAGAGCATTCATAACCAAAACAAAAAGGAAAGCATGGGCTTAAAACCGATCTATAATGCATACAACTTAAATATGAAAATACTCGATCAATCCTCCTTATGTTCGAATGCAAGTAACAACTTTAATATAGTATCTTTAATGGCCTGAATATAAGTAATATTAACACCTTTTTTTTTTCTAAATCAACAAAATCTATATGATATAAATATAAAAAAAGATTTAAAAATAAGTAGTTGATACATAAATACAACAGAAATAGATGGTATATCTTCTAAATAAACCACATCCAAGCGACTCAGAAGAGCCGAGCTGCCGATCCTTCCCCCGAAGTTCTCAGATCTCGAGACCCAAATTCCCGCGACGATCGTAATGGATCTGCGCGCCCATTACCCGATCCCGTGGGAAGCTTCTGGTGGGAGGGATCTCTGAGCAGCGGGATTCTGCGGGGAAGAAGAACAGGAGGAGGAAAAGCGAGCCCTAATTAGTAGATGATGGGGAGACCTGACGCTGCTCTCCTGCTCATTGTGCTTGTCGCTTGCTTTTCGAGAGCAAAAACTGATGGGTTGGATCACAAATATAAGGAGGGGGATCGCGTTCCTTTGTATGCGAACAAAGTCGGCCCGTTTCACAATCCAAGGTAATCCTAAGATTTAGAATTTTTTTTTCTTTTCAATTTTAGTTTTATTGATCTTTTATGTTTTACTTTGTATTTTTATCATGGATCTTCTTCCTGGATTATTGATGGATGTTTGATTCTCGTTCTTGTTTTAGGGCTGTGTGGTTGCAAGTTTTATCCAGGATTCATGCTAAATTGACCAGGATCTAATCAAATTTAACTTCTGTCAGGCCAAACAGCTTTTCAAAAATTAAATAAATCTTAATTGATTATATTCTGCTCCTCCATTATGTTCTTACCCCTTCTTAAACTTACTCTCCATCTTGATGGTTATTTTTTTTTCAGAATAAGGACTGTTTAAGTAAGACCTACACTCCTGCTTTACAGAAGTCTCATATACAACAACAATAACAATAAAGTCTTAGTCGGCTACCTGAATCATTTTTCTCGATTGTGTCCTATTTAGTGTCATATTTTCATTTAGTTATAATAAATTAAGACCATTTTTTATACAATAAGCCCAAATCTTCCTAGGTCTACCTTTGTCTTTCTTAACATAAGTCGAATCTAAAACATCTACTCTCCTAATCGGATCATCAGATGATCGACGTTTGATGTGACCAAACTATCTAATACGACTCTCTCTAATTTTGTCTGTCACTGGAGCTACACCAACCCTATCCCAGATATATTCATTTCACATTTTGTCTCTAAGTGCAAAGCTCTAAGTATTCTACTAATAACATCCCCATCTATATCACCATCACCTTAAACAATAGACCCGAGATATCTAAACCGTTTACATTTTTACCAACATTCAGCGCCATAGAGCATTGCAGGTCACAAAAGGCCAGAAGCATTCCTCCATTTCAACCAACCAACTTGAATTCTACTATTAACATACCCATCTATATCACCATCGCTTTGAACAACAGACCCGAGATATCTAAATCGTTCACACCTTTTAATAATTTGATCACCCAAAGTTACACTTTTGTCACTAGAGCTACTACTATTAAAATTACATTTTCATGTATTCAGATTTAGTTCTACTCAAATGAAGGCCTTTAGACTCCAATGTAGACATAGGACCTCCATAGTTCAAGTTTTTCCTGGGCTTTTTCTCTCGTCTTATCCACGAGAAGGATATAATCAGCAAAAAACATACACCAAAGTACATCCTCCTGTAAATGTCCACTTAGACCATCCATAAAGCAAAAAGATATGGGCTTAAAGCCAATCCTTGATGTAATCCAACAAAAATAGGAAAATAGTTGGTCAATCCTCCTTCAATTCGAGCACAAGTAACAACTCTAGTATACATATTTTTAATGACTTGAGTTTAAGTCAAATCAACACCTTTCTTCTCAAGAACGCTCCAAAGGGCATCTCTTGGAACCTTATCGTAAGCTTTTTCTAAATTAAAAAAAAAAATCAAATGTAGATCCTCCTTATTATCTCTGAACTTCTCCATCAAACCTCTTAATAAATGTATAACTTCCATGGTAGACCTGCCGGACATAAAACTGATTAGAGTATGAGAAATCTTTGTAATACGTCTTAACTTATGTTTCATTACCCTCTCCCATAATTTTAAAGTATGACACATCAACCTAATTCCTCTATAATTTGCACACTCTTGTGCATCCCCTTTATTCTTAAAAATGAAGACCAAATTACTCTTTCTCCACCCCGTAGACATCTTTTTAGTTTTTAAAATAATATTAAAGAGTTTAGTAAGCCAAGAAACTCCCAAATCTCCTAAAGTAAGCCAAGAAACTCCCAAATCTCCTAAAAATTTCCACACTTCAATTGGGATATCATCAGGTCCTACAAACTTTTTACCCTTTGTTTTCTTTAAAGCCTATTCAACTTCTTTTTTATTAATGCGGCGGTAAAAATGAAATATTTTATTATTATTAGCGATATTAAGATTACTAAGGTCGATGGTATTTTCAGAAACTTCATTAAAAATTTTATCAAAATAACTCATCCACCTATGTTGGATATCATTTTCTATGAAAAGAACTTTTTTATTTTCAGCTTTAATATACTTTATTTGGATTAAATCTTTACTTTTCTTTTCTATTTGTTTGACTAATTTATACAGATATTTTTCACCCTCGTCAGCGTCTAATCTATCATAAAGATCACTAAAAGCAGAATTTTTAACGTCACAAATAATTCTTTTAGACTCCTTGCGAGTCGTTAGATATTTTTCTCAGTTTTCTAAGTTTTTACAACAACAACAACAAAGCCTTAATCCCACTACGTGGGGTCGTCTGCATAAATCCTTTTTCTGCATTACGTCCTATTTAGTGTCATATTTTCATTTAGTTCTAGTAAATTAAGATCATTTTTTATAGAATAAGCCCAAGTGTTCCTAGGTCTACTTTTGCCTTTCTTAACACAAGTCGAATCTAAAACATCTACTCTCCTAATCGGATCATTAGATGGTCGACGTTTAATGTGACCAAACCATCTAAGACGACTTTCTCTAATTTTGTCCGTCACAGGAGCTACACCAATCCTATCATGGACATAATCATTTCACATTATGTCTCTAAGTGTAAAGCCTCTCATCCACCTAATCATTCTCATCTTGGCAACACTTAACTTATTATTATGCTTCACTTTTAAAGGCCAACATTCAGCGCCATAGAGCATTGCAGGTCTCACCACCGTCTTATAAAATTTTCCTTTCAGTCTAAGCAGTACTTTGTTATCACACAAAAGGCCCGAAGCATTCCTCCATTTCAACCAACCAACTTAAATTCTATTATTAACATCCCCATCTATATCAGCATCGCTTTGAACAACAGACCCAAGATATCTAAATTGTTTATCATATATTCAGTTTTAGTTCTACTTAAATGAAGGTTTTTAGACTCCAATGTAGACCTCCATATTTCAAGTTTTTCCTGGGCTTTTTCTCTCGTTTTATCCACGAGAAGGATATCATCAGCAAAATGCATACACCAAGGTACTTCCTCCTGTAGATGTTCAGTAAGACCATCCATAACTAAAGCAAAAAGATAAGGGCTTAAAGTCGATCACTGATGTAATCCAACAAAAATAGGAAAATATTTGGTCAATCCTCCTTCAATTTGAACACAAGTAACAACTCTAGTATACCTATCTTTAATGACTTGAATATGACCCATATCAACACCTTTCTTCTCAAGAACTCTCCAAAGGATATCTCTTGGAACCTTATCGTAAGCTTTTTCTAAATCAATAAAAATCAAAATATAATTTGGAAAATTATGAGGATAATCTTAGTAGGTTTCCTTTGGCCAGACAAGTCTATGAAAAATATTATGATCTTTCGAATTGTTTTGTACATTTCTATATTTAATCAAATATATAAACCTTGTGATAATTTATGTAAATTATACACTTATTGAAATTTGACAAAATCAGTTCCACATTGTGCATAAAAATCATATTTACTTACTGTAAAAGTTAAAAATTATTTAGCTTAATTTAAGCACTAAAATTAACTTTTAAAGTAACTTTGTATTTTTGTACAAAAATAATTATCATAAATTAAATAAGCTTAGAAAAATCATGAAAAATAGTTTTATAATCTATTTTTTTGAAAAAATTTCATTTTCAAAGTGTATTTTGAATTAAAATAATTAAAATAATCAAAATTTTTAAAACTACAAAAAATGGTTCAAAATGTGTACAAGCTTTCCCTGATCACTTAGAATTCATTATGATATTTTTCCTAATTTTTCTAAGTTAAAAATAAAATTTAAAAGCTTAAAAGTGAATTTTCCTTATTTTCTCATTAAATAATTATAATAAATAATAAGAAAAGTATTTTTTGATTTTCATCTTTAATACACTTTACTTGAGTCAAATCTTTACTTTTCTTTTCTCTTTGTTTGGTTAGTTTATACATATTTTTCACCCTTCTTAGTATCTAATATATTATAAAGATCATTAAAAGTATAATTTTAAGCGTCACAAATTGTTCTTTTAAACTCCATGTGGACTGTTTGATATTTTTCCCAGTTATCCAAGCTTTTACATTTAAACCAATTTTTATAACATAACTTCTTATATTTTATTTTTTCTTGCACACAATTATTCCACCACCAATTATTTTTATTTATAATTTTTTTTTTCTTTTAATTCCCCGAGCACATCTTTTGTTACTTTTTTAATAGTATTTGTTATTTTATCCCACATAATATTTGCTTCTTCATGAACATTCCAAATTTTGAAATCTTGAATTTTACTTATAAAAATAATTTTATTTGTGTTTTTTCGATTTTCCATCTAATTCTACGATGATAAGTCCTAGTATTCTTTATTTTACAACTCTTCATCTTAAAATCTAGAACTAACAAATGATGTTGGGTACTTCAATTCTTGCTTGGAATGACCTTACAATCTTTACAATCTCGATGATCTCTTGTTCTCATAATAAAATAATCAATTTGTGTTTTATTAGATCCACTTAAGATGCTCATAAGATGCTCATATCTTTTCTTGAATAAAGTATTAATAATAACAAAATCATATGCTAAAACAAAATCTAAAATAGTTCTACCTTCTTCGTTAGTTACTCAAAAATCGTTGCCACCATGAGTATTTCATGTCCATTTAAATCTCCTTCAATAAAAATTCTTTCTTTAAGAGGTATCATTTGTATTAAGTCTTCTAAGTCATTCCAAAAATTATCTTTAGACCCTACCCTGTATATAAACCTACTTGAGGAGCATAAGCACTTATAATATTAAAAATCTTAGTATCAATGATAATCTTAAGGGTTATAATTCTATCTCCAACTCTATTAATTTTTACAACATTATCTTTCAAACTCTTATCTATAATTACACCTACACAATTTTTAATGCGACTCTTACCGGAATACTAAAGTTTGAAACCTAAATTATCATTCTGATATATAATACTTTTGCAAAGTTTACATACATACCAATCAAATCTTATGTATTTGTATGTCTAACACCTATACTTCAAATTTAACTTGCATTCCACCTAGCCTATGGATGAAAATGTGCATTTCACTTTTTTAAAGTTAAAAATGGTGGTAATTTTTTATGTAATTTGAAAGATTTGGATGGTATAAATGTATAAAGTAAAGTTTATGTGTTAGATATGTGAATACATAGGAATTGTATGGTATGTATGTAAATGCCCCCATAGTTTTTCTGTTTTTTTTTTAAATTTGGTCATATATATTAATTCCATCTCCTATATTAATTATGGTTTTTTTTTTTTTTCCTGAGATGCAGTGAGACCTACCGGTACTACGATTTACCATTTTGTAAACCAGGTCTGCCTTTTCAAATAGCTGAATTTTAGTTGTTTTTTCACTTTGATAACTAAATGTTATTTCTAATGGTGAATGAACACAGATCACATTAATGAGAAGAAGGAAGCTCTCGGTGAAGTTCTAAATGGCGATCGATTGGTTGATGCACCATATGAGTTAAACTTTCGCAAGGACAAGCAATCTGAGAATCTTTGTAAAAAAACTTTGTTGGAGGAAGATGTTGTCAAGACTAGAGAAGCCATTTCGAGAGATTACTATTTTCAAATGTTCTATGATGACTTGCCTTTTTGGGGATTTATCGGACATTTTGATGAGAATATGTCCGATCCGAGGGAGAACAAGTACTTTCTATACAAACACATTCATTTTCAAATTCTCTACAATGATGACCGTGTGATCGAGATAAGTGCGATCTCTGACCCAAACATATCTATAGATATCACAGACGATAAGGAAGTTGATGTTGATTTCTTGTATTCGGTTTCGTGGAAGACAACTAATATCCCTTTTGAGAAAAGAATGGATAAGTACTCGAAACATTTAGAAATTCACTGGTTTTCGAGAATAAACTCGTGTGTCACCGTCGTCCTTCTTACCGGTTTCCTTGCTACCATTCTTATGAGAGTACTGAAAAATGATTTTGTTAGGTAAGAAAAGTGTCTTTAAGATGAATCTTTATTACACTGTATGCATGTTTAAGCTTGGGTGCTTTTTTTGAAGATATGCTCGCGACGAGGAGTCTCCAGAAGACGAAGAGGAGACCGGATGGAAGTACATTCATGGAGATGTCTTTAGATTTCCTAAGCACAAGTCCTTGTTCTCGGCTTTAATTGGATCTGGGACCCAACTCCTCGCCTTGTAAGACTCATCAACTTTCCTTAACTTGAAACATTGAACTTTCCTTGACAACATCTACCATTTTCTTCTTGGGAAATTCATATATGTAGCACACAATTCTTATGTATTTATATTTCTCACACCTAAACTTTCATATTTACATGCATAGTACTTTGGTGCTCTACACCCATGCATGAAAATGTGTTTTTCAAATTTAAAAAGTGATGATAGTGCTATTTTTTTATGTGATATTAAAGAACTCAGTGCCATGAGTGTATATATGAAAGTTTAGATGTGGGGCATGTAAATATATAAGAATTTTGTGCTATGTATGTAAATGCCCTTTTCCCTTTTCTTTTTTGTCGCCAGAGCTACGTTCATCTTCCTTCTGGCACTCGGTGGTGTGTTCTACCCATACAACAGAGGAGCTTTCTTCACAGCTGTTGTAGTTATATATGCCCTCACCTCTGTTATTGCTGGTTACACTGCCACCAAGATGTATTTGCAGCTAGAAGGAACCAACTGGGTATAAGATTTCTTGAGATTCAAATTTTATATGAGAAGTTTACATAATCACTACACAATTCTTATGTATTTACATTTTGAATACCCAAAGTTTGCTTTTTGCCCTTATAACATCTTAAACCTATGCATGAAAAGGTGCATTTCATTTCTAATAAGGTAGTGATGGTGGCATTTTATACTTTGCTTAAGTATAACTTGTTCTAAGTCTTCTCCATTTGGTTACAGGTGAGAAATCTTTTACTGACATGCTTCCTGTTCTGTGGACCTCTTTTTTTGACATTCTCTTTCGTTAACACCGTAGCCGTAGCGTACAGTGCAACGGCGGCCTTACCTTTCGGAACTATTATGGTGATTCTTCTGATATGGATTCTTGTGACGTTGCCGTTGCTCGTATTGGGTGGTGTCGCCGGAAAGAACAATAGAGTAGAATTCGATGCTCCGTGTCGCACGACGAAATACCCGAGAGAAATCCCTCAACTTCCTTGGTACAGAGATACAATACCTCAAATGTTGATGGCGGGATTCCTTCCCTTCAGCGCCATCTACATCGAATTGTTCTATATATTTGCAAGCATATGGGGTCACAAGACCTACACTATATACGGCATTCTCTTCGTAATCTTTGTAATCCTTATCGTTGTTACGGCGTTCGTTGCTGTCGCGTCAACGTATTTCCAACTAGCTGCCGAAGATCATGACTGGTGGTGGAGGTAAGAGCTTTGAATATGGCATTTAACATAAGGGGGCATTTACATGCATAACAACCAATTCCTATGTAGCATTACTTATTTATATTTATACCAGTTATATTTTAATACCACATAAAATATACAACAGTTTTAACTTTCAAAAAGTGAAATACACCTTTCCATGCATAGGTAAGGTTAGGTGTTGGATATTTAAATACATAAGAATTGAGTGGTATATATGTAAATCTTCCTATATAATTCTGAAATACCACTAATTCTAACTTCTTTGAAAGAAATATACCTTTTGACGCACATGTTTTGATGTGATTGTAACACTAAAGTATGATATGTGTAAATATCAAACTTTATCTGCTATATATGTAAATACATAAGAATTGTATGTTATACATGTAAACTCTAAGAAACCATTGAACCTCTTTCTTCTTGATGCAGGTCTGTTTTCTGTGGTGGCTCCACTGGCTTATTTATTTTCTTCTACTGCCTTTACTACTATCATGTTAGAACAGACATGTCTGGCTTAATGCAAGCATCAGTTTTCTTTGGATACATGGCCTGCATCTGCTATGGCTTCTTCCTCATGCTCGGCACCGTCGGATTCTGTGCTTCACTGTTTTTCGTCCGCCGTATATACCGCTCGATCAAATGCGAATAAAACTCGTCACAGTATTGAGTAAACTTTAGATTCACATTCAGTGTTTCTCCATTGTAGTTATAAGGGGAGGTCTAATAAATTGGTTTCTTTAGTTCTTCAGCAAAATATTACTAGTCTGGGAGTAATGGTATGTTTTGCTTTAAATAAATATGATATTTATTTGTTGTGCAAGTTTTGTGAGTTTTATTCGGATCAGATGATCCATTCTTAGAATGTATCCAATTTTGGTTGTTCTACCTTTTTTTTTTTTTTTTTTTTTTTTTTTTTTGGTAGGCTAGAGTGCTCGAACCCAAATATAAATAAAAAATTGATCAAAATCATTAAATGTAACAAAAAAAAATCATTAAATGTAACCAAATAAATAAATAAATAATAATGAATATTCAACATGTATAAATTACCAATTTTCTTCAATCATTTGTATTGAGTATTGACTAGTGGTATTTTTTATGTGCTATGAAAGAATTATTGGTATAAATGTGAAAAATAAAGTTTAGGCGTTAGGTGTGTAAATACGTGAAAATGTGTATTTCACTTATAAAAAGATAGTCATGGTAGTATTTTTGATATGATGTTACAGGTTTCAGTGGGATGCAGGTAAATATGAATGTTTCGGTTTTAGATATGTAAACACATAAGAATTGTGTGGTATATATGTAAATTCTCCTAGAAAAAATTGTAATATCATAAGAACAAAAAAAGGCACATCCTCTAACATCATCAACATAATGACAGAAAAAAGTTGAGAAAGCCTCCAGTCGGTAGAAGCTTACCAGGAATATCATGACACGAAACATCCATTATTCATATTTTACTTCCTAAACAATCCAGAAGCCTGAAGGGTTTTACAGTAGTCGGTGATCACAGGAGATTTCTTCAATATGCCCCAAATCTTAGCAGAGTTCCTCAACCAATCACGTTCTGTCACAGGCTTTGCAAATGGATGGGGTTCCATTGATAATATCTGTGTAAAAAAAATCAGTTAGATCCTTGGAAATGGCTAATGATTGAGTACAAAGATTCTGAATTCATCTGCCAATTATATTATTAGAAAACAGTAGATGACTGTTGATTATGAATATTTAATTGAAGAGATATTTACATACATACCGCTCAATTCCTATATAATTATATATGTCCAGCTCCTGAACTGAGATTTTTACACACATACCCACTTAAACTATGCATGAAAAGGTGTATTTCACTTTTTCAAAGTTAAAATGGTGGTATTGTTGTGATATGAAGAATTTGGGGAGTACAAATGTAAAAAAAGTAAAGTTTTGGTATTTGATATGTAAATACATAGGAATTGTGGGGTATGTATGTAAATGCCCCAAAATTAAAGGCATTACCTGATCACAAAGTTTTCCCATCATGCAATTGAAACTCTCATATTGAGGTTTCTGTGAGTCATCTTGGAGTTTCAGAGGAAGAAATATTAAGTCTGCCCCCATGAATTTGGACTCTTTAGCTTTGTTAGGTGGAGAAAGAGAAGAATCATTTTGCTCATTTTTCAATTCATTTGACTTGTTTATATTATTGAATGATGATGAGCTGAAATATTTCAGGAGAGCCTTCCTCAAGAGCATAGTGTTTGAAGGAGAAAGCTCAAGGTCCCGCAATCTGCACTGGGTAAAGAGAGTTTAGGAGAAATCATGAATTGCGTAGTACTTGATAAATAAAACAAAAAGACTACAAAATTGCATTAAATTAAATAAAGCATGGCGTGGAATGAAAAAAGGAATGATAATTACAAAGGATACCATCAAATGAAAGAAAATATTATAAAACTGAAATTATTTGAAGCAGTTAATGAAGATATGTTATCTTTCTATTTCTTTTCTTTTTCTTTTTCTTTTTGGTTAGAGGCCAAAACAAAACGCTAGTAAAAATGCTCAAGCTTCCTTTACTTCGGGACATTATCTCCAGGAAATCACCATGGTACTACAGAGTATGATGTAAACATAGCTAATAATTGCATATCTAAAATATATGACTACAATAACTTTCACAAAGTTGTAGAAAAAAATTAAAATTATTCGAAAATATGAAAAAAATAAATAAAATAAAATAAAAGGTTAACATGACTCTTACTTGGTATGTATGAATACAAGAGTCGCTAGATACTCATCACTTGGAGCTAGAAGGTTGCCATTATTCTCCTTGTCCAGAAAAGAAGTAGAACCCTGTGTTTGACCAGTGGCCAGAGTGGAGGGATCTGGTATATTATGCTTCAGCAAGTCAACCTATTATAAAAGCATTAATTGCAATAGGTAAGATAAAACTGAAATACTCGATTTAGAATACAAGCACGAGGGTTAGAGAGAAATACCTTTCATGATAACATAAGGAAAAAGGCATTATGTGCAAGATCATGAAGAGCACAACAAAGAAAATTTGCCATTTCTTAAAGAGGGTAGAAGAAAAACATTGAAAAAATAATAATTTACCTCTTGTAAAAAAATAAACAATGGAACCCATAAGCTCATGTCACTTGTGTTGCTTATAATTGATTTAGTGATAGCAAATCTTGTATTAATGTCCTCTAATGGATATAACTCAAGACGACAAAACCATTGAATCTTGATCAGCTTTGTCGTAATTACCTCATAATATGCTCTGAGTTGCAATGTATCTTGCTCGCCTAAATCTAAGTCATTATAGAAATCGGTTCAAACAAGAATCCATCGCAAAAAAATAAATAAATAAATAAATAAATAAATAAAACATCATAGAGACTCAATTTACCTTTAATTAAAAAATTCTCCCACAATTGAGCGAGGCAATTAACAACAATGACCTAGGCCCAAGGGAAGTTATGAATGAGGAATATAGGCATTTATGAGAGTAAAATCGTTGGATTGTGCATTATCAACATCTATTCTATCTTGGAAAAGTCAAGCCCTAAAATTCATATACATACAAAGCCGGCAAGCTATTAGTAAAACATCTAGTCATCATACCTTGGCTCTAACCCACTTTCTTCATCATACTTGCACATACATTTTGTAGACACATTATCAGTGTATCTTTTGGCACTTTTTGTACAAACCCAAACCACCAAGATATATTTTTCTATTATCTTTCCTTCAATAGGTAGTATTTGTCCTCCTAATACAATCCTATATTCTCTCAAAAATTCATGCTAATATTCTCATTTCAGACCACACGTAATATATTCACTTCTTTGCAGCCAACACTCAATCCATGTCACCATACAATATGTCTACTAAAAAAGCGAGCATGCATGTTACCATTCAAGCAAACAAATAAGTGATAAGCCAAGAATAGCATTCATATCTTAACTAAACACAAAGAAGTGCAAACCAAATAAAACCACACTTCCATGAGGACAACAAACAGAATAGCTGCTTCCAAAGAAACGAAAGTTTGTTTGTATCTCATGCGTAGAATAAGTGAGTTTTAAGAGGAAAAAATAGCAGAAAATGATGCTTTAATATAATACTCACTGTAAGCATATGCTGCCATATGCTAAAGTCATGAATTCCTTCTGATACAACCAACAATATGTTACATACGGAAGCCAGGAAAACACCGAGCTATGAAGGTTCTTGCATGTATGAAAAGAGGATAAAGTTAGGTCAGATAAATCGAAAGGATTGAACCTGCACGTAAAATTAAGAGCATCAAAATCACTTTTTATATGAATCACCTGTATACCCATTAACTCATGAGCTAAATCGGCTGATAGAGACTCTCCATTCAGCACAGAAATTGCAGAAGTTCCATCAGGTCTCATCATATCAACCAGAACAGAGGGACTGAATATTGGCTGCAAATGATAAGCAATCTATTACAACATCAAAATGATGAAAAATATTGAAAGAATGAAGCAACAGAAGAATCCAAGCATCTCAAACTTATTATTTAGCAGGAGCTCTCAATAGAGCGCATTCACGGGCAATTGGCTAGAGATGTTCCATCAGTTGAACAACTAGCCTATGCTATTCATGACACTTCCTCCAAATTGTTTTGTCAGTGTATAGGAAATTGAAAGTTACTACTTCCTTTTTCTGTTCGCAGTTATGAAGGTTCTATTCTTTTATATTAGCGTGAAGATATTGTCTCTTGATCATGTCATCATCATGTACATAGCATTATAAAGGATTAGGAGCATGAAGAAGCGCACACTGCAGTTACAATCAATGATATCATCCTTCTAGGTTAGATTACAATTTGACCAACAGGAGCTCTCATAGATTGCATTTTTTAGCACGTTCATGTAACAACACATGGCTTGTATACAGTATTTAGGATATTCATATTAGTAAACACGTGGAATTCATGCTATTCTTATATTAACCCAAGGTATTTCTCTGTCACATTGTCACTTTTGTCACACCTAGATCATTGATCATTGATGATTCATCCCTACATGCCTATCTGACTAGAAAAACTAACTAGCCTGCATGCATAAATAGTATTCGAAGAGACTGGACCATACCCAAATTCCTTGGTCCTAACTTGTGTTTGACAAAGCCCAACTTGTGGGCATCCATTTTGGCCCAACTTGTGGGCATCCTTTTTGGCCCAACTTCAGCACATATATTGGGACCAATATCACTTGTTCACAGCCTCACACTAAAACCACAAATTCTATAGTTGGGCCCAAATCAATGAAGATATCTCATCTCCATCTTTAGACTAATGAAATTCATTTAAATTTACCCACATTTTTCTAAGGAGCCATCTAAGTAAACCACACTTACTTCGATAAAGACCTTACCAGTGTTTTAAGTAGGCTAAATACACTTTTTCACTCATCTACGCCTTAGTGGACCACTTCCACTTAGACATTCCATTGCTTTCTCAATACATCACATTTACTTGGCCTAAGAGATTTACATCTCAAATGGACCAAATTTGTTTAACACTTTTAGTGAGACCAAATTTACTAACAAGCCCCTTGGTTGGGCAAGCCGCAGTTGCTTAAGCGACCTGTCATATATCTCCGATCACTCAATTGCATCTCTTGGATATCTAGACCTCTATATAGATATCTGGGCTCAGTTAAACGAGCAGTGTTTTCACTATAACTCAGTCATTTAACCATCAAATTGATTAGCATTGATTTGCAATGTTCTGCATGAGACGACACATAAATTGACTAATTGAATTAGTTATATATCTACAATTTTGTGGTTACGATAAATTAACCATCATCATCACTAATTTGATTGTTGTATAATGATCTGCCATCAGTCATAATCAGATCACATATAATTGCTGTAAGATAATAAATGATATAAGAAATTTCACCTAAGCTTTGTTTTAAATCAAACTATCTAAACCATATGTAAAGTTATCTTTTGTAAGCTTATTACATTATTTAAATTAAATGAAATTTGCAATAAATGATATTTAAATTTTAATTTATAAAAAAAAATTAATTAATATTTTCACTAAATTTAGATAGGTTGACATGACAATTCTTTAGATCTCTGAAGCAAGATCAGTCATATAATTTTTATAATCATATGAGATGCATCCAAAAGTAACAATACTTTCACAACACTAAGTATTATGATAGGCGCGCCAATAGATGTTTGTTTGGTCAATGATGGGGTGTAGTTAAATTTTTTTATTGTATAAACATTACAATGAATATTGTTTATGATAACTATGCCTTTTATAATATTTTTTTGTTGTGTTTTGATATATTTACATGAGCACTAGAAATTAAATATATATATATATATATATTATTGTCAAAAGTCGCTCTACAGAGGTGGGAACATGAATAAATAAAATGTATATAGTTGGCTTCTCCTGTGTGTGCTATGCTAGCATACACCTACAAAATATGATTCATCACACGTTGCAAGCTATATGTATACTCGTATATACTAATGACTATTTTATGAGGCGAAGTATGCACTTTTTTAGCTTTTGAATATATTTTTTAAGATTAAAAAATGTGCATCAAACTAAAACTTGAGCACTAGTCTCAGCATATTATTAGATTTAGGACTAAAAAAAAAAAAAAAAAAAAAAAAAAAAAGGCAAGGACAACGAGCAAATAGCTCATGTCTCATAAAAGTAGATGCATATTTTTGTACCAACTTATGATCGCATTGAACATATGTGAAGCCCGACATCTTTTTTTACTTTTATTCATGTGTATTGCAAATTCTGACCTTTTTCTATTATTTATTCATATTTGTTTAATAAATTTGCTGATTTTATAGCTTACTTAAGGGTAAGTTGTTGTCTGAAACCAATTGAAATATAACAAGCTTGCTGAAAAAAATATATTTTCTACAAAATTAATTAAAATGATAAGAAACACTAAAATCCATAAGTGAAAATCATTTTTTATAAAACAAATATTTTATTATTGCATGATCCTTGAGCCATTTTTTCAAATAAAATGAACAAAATCACTTGTGTTTATGTGGATACATAAATCACAAGTTGAGCCCCTTATACCTTCTTATAAGGGAGAATCAATTATTAGCTTTAACGATGGATGATTCACGACAGAATGACATGGCATAAATCCAAAAACATATTATCATTCATGTCCTATAAAGTATACATGGTCCTTTACACTTAGATTCATGATTTAAATTTTCCTAGGTGGTGTTTTAGAATGATATAGGTTGTATTTGTATGTTTATTGATCCAGATAGGAACGTAAAGCCAATTCAAATTGTATGGCCCTTATGTTTAAACTATCTTATCCTTCTTCTGTAAGCATCCTCTCATAGTCTAAGAGAAACAAGCTTTGTCAATTTACAAATCCATCTAATAAATTTCTGTTTAGAAGTTTAAGTTTATTTCTTCGGTTTGAGTCATGAGGGCCCTCTAGAGGACACAGTTCATGACTATTGACAGAACGTTGATGTGTTGTTAATTTTGCATTTGTTGTTATATGTATTTCCGAATTTTATATGATGATATTGTACTTTGAGGAAGGTTTTTGTTGTTTTTGTTTGTGATAGCAGGAAAGGAGAATTTCAGGGATCAAATTGAAACATAATGGAGATTGGAGCAAAAATAAACTATTGGACGCTTAGGAGCTTGAATATTAGCATTTAGGCGCTATAAACCTCTAAATTTGTTAAGCAACAAACTCGAGAGCTTGACGCCTAGGAGCCTGAAACTGAAATTGACAGTTGGAGCAGTTCAAACTTCAAGATAATGGGGAGAAAACATAAAAGTGAGGGAGACGAATTCATAAGGTGTTTTTTGATTTGTTCTCTTCTTTCCTTACAAGGGAAGAAAATTTTGGAGGAGAAGGCTACACATCTAACGAGGAGGTTAAAAGTTCTAAAGCAAGATCAAAGAGAGTTTGTGAGATTGAGAGATTGTGAGTGTGCTTGTAATTCATTTGCATTTGTTGGACTTAAGGGAGATAAGTATTCTGAGTTTTTGTTTGTTCTTCTTTAAGAGACAATTCTGAGACCCTTGCATATGAGTTTTACTTTTAAGTTAATGTTGATGAAATTTGGCAAGCATAGTGGGTAGATTTTTTATGTTCTCCTTTGTTGTGGAAGTGTAGGGATAAGGGCTAAGCAAGTTGCAAGTTGCAAGTTGGTGTGAATTTTGTGTGAAATTTATAAATGGTTTTCGAACAACCTAGGAACTCATAGACTTTTAACTTGGCCAGTTAATTTGTTAAAATTAATCGTGATTATACAAATTTCGGGAGGAATCTATAAGGAACGATTAAATTATCCACACAAGCTCATTGGAATAGGAATATCGCCTTTGAATTCATGCAAATTGACTAGGGAGCAAGGTTGTCTTGGATTTTTCATTTGATTTAGAAAACTAAAAGAATGAATTGTTAACCTTTCTTAGACTACCAGACAGAGATAAGAAAGATTTTGCTATTCTCTCATTTGACACCTTTAATGAATCTTTTGCTAAGTTGAATCCCTACATAACCACTTCAAATGAGAAATTTTGGGAAATATCTTAATTATCATGACTTTCTATTAATTGTTTTAGAACTTAGGTTTTGCTCAGGTGGTGTTTTAGAATGATATAGGTTGTATTTGTATGTTTATTGATCCAGATAGGAACGTAAAGCCAATTCAAATTGTATGGCCCTTATGTTTAAACTATCTTATCCTTCTTCTGTAAGCATCCTCTCATAGTCTAAGAGAAACAAGCTTTGTCAATTTACAAATCCATCTAATAAATTTCTGTTTAGAAGTTTAAGTTTATTTCTTCGGTTTGAGTCATGAGGGCCCTCTAGAGGACACAGTTCATGACTATTGACAGAACGTTGATGTGTTGTTAATTTTGCATTTGTTGTTATATGTATTTCCGAATTTTATATGATGATATTGTACTTTGAGGAAGGTTTTTGTTGTTTTTGTTTGTGATAGCAGGAAAGGAGAATTTCAGGGATCAAATTGAAACATAATGGAGATTGGAGCAAAAATAAACTATTGGACGCTTAGGAGCTTGAATATTAGCATTTAGGCGCTATAAACCTCTAAATTTGTTAAGCAACAAACTCGAGAGCTTGACGCCTAGGAGCCTGAAACTGAAATTGACAGTTGGAGCAGTTCAAACTTCAAGATAATGGGGAGAAAACATAAAAGTGAGGGAGACGAATTCATAAGGTGTTTTTTGATTTGTTCTCTTCTTTCCTTACAAGGGAAGAAAATTTTGGAGGAGAAGGCTACACATCTAACGAGGAGGTTAAAAGTTCTAAAGCAAGATCAAAGAGAGTTTGTGAGATTGAGAGATTGTGAGTGTGCTTGTAATTCATTTGCATTTGTTGGACTTAAGGGAGATAAGTATTCTGAGTTTTTGTTTGTTCTTCTTTAAGAGACAATTCTGAGACCCTTGCATATGAGTTTTACTTTTAAGTTAATGTTGATGAAATTTGGCAAGCATAGTGGGTAGATTTTTTATGTTCTCCTTTGTTGTGGAAGTGTAGGGATAAGGGCTAAGCAAGTTGCAAGTTGCAAGTTGGTGTGAATTTTGTGTGAAATTTATAAATGGTTTTCGAACAACCTAGGAACTCATAGACTTTTAACTTGGCCAGTTAATTTGTTAAAATTAATCGTGATTATACAAATTTCGGGAGGAATCTATAAGGAACGATTAAATTATCCACACAAGCTCATTGGAATAGGAATATCGCCTTTGAATTCATGCAAATTGACTAGGGAGCAAGGTTGTCTTGGATTTTTCATTTGATTTAGAAAACTAAAAGAATGAATTGTTAACCTTTCTTAGACTACCAGACAGAGATAAGAAAGATTTTGCTATTCTCTCATTTGACACCTTTAATGAATCTTTTGCTAAGTTGAATCCCTACATAACCACTTCAAATGAGAAATTTTGGGAAATATCTTAATTATCATGACTTTCTATTAATTGTTTTAGAACTTAGGTTTTGCTCATTTTCAAAAATTTGGGTAAGAACTTTTATTAAACTTCAAAACTTCAACCTTTCAGGCTAGAATTTTTCCTAATTGAGTTTATCTTGTTCTCTGCAAAATCGACAACCGGACTCCAATATGAAGACAAGTTTTTTTTATGTTGCCCATATGCATGCATGTCACAGCTTGTTGAGGAGCCCGTTTCAATTCAACTGACATGCCCACACATGATGGTTTCATCAAAAGGTATTCTTTTACCATTAATAAATAGTCTATATCACGTGTACCAATGACTCCAAAGCAAATTCTTGAAGATCAAATGAGGTTGCAAAGAGAGAGAAAAAAAAAGAAGAAATAGAGTGAGGCAAAACATGTGAGAAAAAAATAAAGAAAATGGAATGAGAAAATTTATGTCAAGAACTATTCTTGTATCATGAAAAAAGTAATATCATTCATGTCAAATGTATCAAGAAATCATACTCAAAGTAGGAACTATATAGTGCCTTAAAGAATAAAGAAAATTAAATAGTGTGATTGAGAAATAAAAATAACATAAGAAAATTATAATTTCAATAGCCAAATGATATGCAAAATAAACATTCCAAAAATATAATTCAATCTTAAATTTCTTAATGAATCATCTCCAAATCAAATACAAGTAAAATAAAAGGAGAAACAAACCTGTGCATCAAGTAGTATATATCTTTCAGAAGTAACCCTTAATTCAATGCCGGAAGTGCAATGTTTTGCCATCGCTCTAACTTCATCAGATTGTGTTGTAAAAGGTGGCAACATTCCTGCCAAAGCATTGATTGCATGGAGCTTGTTAAATCAAAACAGAATATGCTGCTAAAATATAAAGTAAACCCTAGTTTTAGTAGGAGTTTGTGTTTTTATGTAAGAGAAGAAAAAAAAAGAAAAAAAAATCAAGCTGAAATTGAGCAATTATTACCTGAAATGCCAGCTATCTATTTAGTTATTTAGTCAATAGTCTTATAATGGCAAATTAATCAATCATTAGTGGCTTTTTGTGGAAAAAATAACCACAATTATCTTTTAATTTGCATAATAATTATTAATTTATCATCCACCGTCGAAAACATAAATACCATACAATAATTAATTCTTATAAATTAAATTTGTAGGCTGCCAAATAAAATTATATATTAAATGAAGAAATTAGTGAGTTACATAAATAAACAATAAATCAACATAAATTTAGAAATTACCATAACATTTGCAAGCTCAATAGCATATTAGATCAATAAGTTTGATGATTTGATTGCATTTTTATATATATTCCCTTATGATTGCATCAGCTTATATGTTCGGCTATTCATATGGATTAATCCTGCTCAATGCTTAAATTGTAAGCTTCTCACTCGGCCTATTAAAATACATAACAAAATAGGCTCTTAATCTTGCAACAAACACAACAAACCTTACATTCATACCCTTAGAACATTCTTTTATTGTCCTTTCTATTAGTAAAAAAATTAAACATCTATGCCTAAGTTCTCGATCATTAAATCAAGTGGTTACCACCTAATCTTACGATATTAGCACGTATTAGCTATATAATTCACTTACAACATTGATAGTAATTTCATAAAAATAAAATAAAAAATATCATTTGGGGAGTTTTACGTTTCGACATTTTTTATGAACTTTTACGTTATTTATGACAACAGATGTTAAGTTTCCTCTTACCTCTTGCAATGAGGTAAATCAGTATGATTTAGTAGAAATGAAACAAATTTAATTTTTTCAGGATCACCTCAATCTTGTTGGCTTGAAATATAATAAAAATGAATGATTTGATGATCGGTAATTATTTTAAATAGCATTGTATTTTTAAAGCAATGTAACATTAAACCAAATACATAACATTTGAAAGATAGCACTGCTATATGAGTTGCATTGCTATTTAGACAAATGTGTTATTTAAATAACATTAAACCAAACAAACCTCGAATCCTATTTTAATGGCATCAGACATCGCAAAATTTGCCAACATGTAGATGCTAGCTAGGCTATTTGCTGACTAAAACAAAATAAAATAAATAATAAGATCGTAATAATCATTGACCTTTCCAGTTTCTATCGTACTGATTAAGTAAAACAAAGATTGAATCAAACACAACTTATTCTATTCATAATGATAATATCAGCATAAAATTGAACCAAACATACTGCAAAACAAAACCCAAACAAGATATCAAAAGAAGATAAGAATCATCTTGAAAAAGGTACCTGGAGAATTTCCATCAAAGCCATACAATTCATTCATGATTGTCGACTTGCCTACCCCAGGCGGTCCAATAATGCCAATGACAGTAAAATCCATATTCTCGTTAAGAAACTGTATTTTATATAATTTAAAAGAAAAATGATCATTAGGAGCGATCCAAGGATTAGGGTTTTTGAATTCAAACCAAATCACAGGAAAAAAGTACAAGAATACCGGAAGAATCCGATCGATGTGGACGTCCCATGATTCAGAAATAAGGCTGAGCGATCCCGGCTGCGGGGCATTGCGAGAACGGATGACGACAGCGGAGGGATCGTCGTCGCGAGCTAACCTAGAGGAAGCGGCTCCGGAAGCGGGCTTGGCGAGCAGAATCTTCTGCGGAGGCGGAGCTGGAGGGAGGCCCGACGAAGAGGATGCTAGACCCATGGAGGAGCTTGACGAAGCAGTGGTAGTCTGCGCACCGACGCCAGCCATTGAAAACAAATGCTCGCCACCGTACTGCGTAGCCGAGCCAGGGAAAAAGAAGTATCAATGTAGAATGAATATTCAATACAATTTGAACACTACAAGTGAAAAGGAGTACCTTAGACATAGAATGAACACAATTTGAAGCTATTTTATTTCTAAAAAAATTGTATATCCATCATAAAAATGTTTTATCATTCCTATCATTATATTTTATTGTCAATTTCATGAAAAATGAAGTAAAATTTCTTCTAATTATGCTTCCCGAGTTTGACCAACATTTGGGGAACTCAAAAAGTTCATGCAAGAGATTATCAAATTCCGATTAATACGTGGGAAACTCGAATTGGCCCATCCGCGGTGGTTCCACCCAAGCGGCAAAACGGACAAAGAAAAAAATTCCTAAGAAACTGGCAACGTTAGGTGATGTTCGATTGGTAAAATTTGTAACAAATCGATAATGATGCTTGGCTTCTAATCAAAAAGTATACAAGATCTGACCCACTATACTATTGTATCATAAAAATCCATATCTCATGGCTCAAAATAGGACAAGCTATTACGTCAATACTCTTTACATAGTAGCGATAAGATTTGTGATACGCTATGAAGACTGTAATAATATCAGTTTAACAAATCTGGTATAAATCTAAGGCAATGACCTAATAGAGCTACTAAGAAATTGACGATGTAAGATTTGAGTCTGGAGATAACTCGGTGAACCAAACAGAAAAACTCTTTTACATGCCTAACTAGTCATCCTCTCGTTCTCTTATTATTACGCACTCATAGGTCCTGGTGCGACCCATCTGAGAACTTTTAGATGACATAAAAAAATATTGTCCTCTAGATGAGGTTTAGTTAATATGTTGCAATTTCAAAAAAAATTAGTTGATATGGAGTAGAATAAATGAGTTATGAACCTTACGAGCTTTTTGCATCCTGAACCATTTTAGGTGTCGGTCAACCCATCGTTTCAATAGTTTTAGAATGAGTGGTCATGCAGGTCTTCTTCTTAGTCGAGTGAACATCAATAGTTTCCTTCCTCTCAGTCTCAAAGAAATTGAAGGCTTTTCAATCCTCTTTGTTTATCTTCCTTAAGGAGCTTGGCCACAACATCTAATTGACAAGCTTCAACTGAAGATATTGGTGGATAGACACTTATTAACCCTTGACTTTAGAGTCATCTAACAACACCATGGCTAACACTTTCCACTTCATTTTTATCGTGATTCCTCATATGGTACTGTCTAGATGTATCATCCATGTGTGGAGGAACCAAGACATAAACAAAGCTTCTAGTCCTTCACTTTGTTCTCCAGCCCCAATAGATGGAATTTGCTGGTCAAAGAAAATATAACAAACCCGTCAGAATATACCTGGAAGGAGAACAAATAACTGAAGAGTTTGATAAACCACGAGATCTTTAACCACCAACAAAACATGATGTAGGTCGTGATGACTACGATAGAGTTGGTTTTTATATGGGCAGAGATGACGCCTTAGTCGGAGAAGAAGGAACACAAAATAGTAGTTGGAGAGAACTAACATTGATCTCCTTAGAACTATAGGTTGGCATTGTAAAGAGAAGTAGCTCGATCATCCATCCTAACAACCCGGAGCTTGATAGTAGGATAAAAGACACAAGTTTCTTGTTGGAAGTCAACTTCAGCCTGAGACATCCAAGATCAGTTGCTCTGGGGTACCGATCCAAAATCTTGAGTAGAGTATCAAGGAGCCATTAAAGCAAATCAGAAAGAGAAAGGATGAAAGGCAAATGAAGTGCGATCTCAAGAAGCATGCACCGTTCATATATATATATATATATATATATATAT
>NW_018164739.1:4296520-4306226 GCF_001263595.1 Phalaenopsis equestris | reverse complement strand
TCGTGTAGGTGTTAAAATGAATTATATGGTCGTTTCTATAGTGGGATCACATTAATATAGAAAGTGAGATAATAAAATAGACTTTAGTATGAAAACAACTTTATGTTTACAATGAGTTTACAATGAATTAATCAAAAGATAGTAAAGGACAAAATACTTAACGAGGGGAATTGTCACCACTTTGGCCGAGACATTTCCCGACCAAAGAAGTCTCCTATACCCCCCCCCTAGCTGAAATTAATCAGTCGGTCTGACTTAACTTGAGCCTGGATTATGAGGGATCTCTATCAAACATTTGAAAATTCTCGATGAATATTCAACGCCACCTCTTCCATCCTCTCCACCTTCTCCATACTTTTCAGCAACTTACACATCTCCTTGCCCCCACATGATTTTTGTTGTCTGAGTGAAGGAAACCTTGATCTCATCTAAATGATGAGGCAATGATCCGGGAGATTTACGATTCCATTAGTAGTTTCTCCACATGCCTTGGGAGGATCTTCTGGATGATCAACTCTGCCATTTTCATGTGAGAGTTGGCCCGGCATCCGATCTTTTGTCAATAGCGCCCCCATCAGATTCTCACCCACGCCATTCAGAGCTCAATCATCATCTAGAACCATTAAAGCCAGGTCGTCATATGTGCCAAGGAACATTGTAAGATAAAAAGGCTATAGAAAAAAGATCAAACACCGCAAGCTAGACTGAAGCCCCTGTTACATAGGAGCTGATTCCACTCAAATATTGTGATCGATGTAGTACCTTCACCATGGTGTATGGCTAAATTTGATGAGAGGTCACTAGAAGCCATTTGAGCGACCGGGCCAACCTGAAATCAAAGAGTGTTGCGCTGCAGCAAATGATTGGGAGGTTGGATTGGAGGTCAGGTCAATCGATTGAATACTATTTTGCTTAGTATCGAAGAATGAATTAGATGATTCAACCTGATTCGACAGTAGGAGTGAAACCACTTTCCTCTTCTTCATGCCGACTTTCTTCTTCCTTTCACCCTCATGGCGATCTCATCCTTTTGGTTTTCTGAAGGCAAAACAAATCAGATCTTTGTTGGGGACACTGCCAAAGAGTTTTGACATGTTCTCAATCACAACACACGAACGTAGTTCAATTAAAAAAAATGCAAAGCAGATAGGTAAGGGAAGAAGTGCAGGTGTAAATAAGTCAAGTAGAGCTCGAGCCATGCCAAGCTGGAGCTTGGTTGGTCTGTCAAATTGTGACCTGTCAACTCGTGGTGGTATCAGTTGACTAGCGAGCGCAAACTAAAAATTTATTTTTTTATGGGAGTTCACCAGATATTGTATTGGTGCCCAGAGAAGGAAGAAGATGTAGCGAAAACTCACTAGAAAATACATCAAAATTAGTGGTATGCTAATTGAGCCAACTTGAGCCAAGAAGCCAAGCCAGGATGAGCTTGAGCTTGTGGCTCGATAAGCTCAACTAACAAGTCGGAGTTCGTGGCTCAATAAGCTCGACTGAAATGACTCAATTCATTTACACCCCTAGGAGGACTGAAATGACTCAACTCAATATATGTCTCCCATCCATGAGCATCACTTTCCACTTTTCTGCTAATTTAAGGTCATCAAAACTTTTTCTAATAACTTCCATAGTTGGGTGTTCCCACTGAAAATTTTCAATGAGAGCAAATTTGAATTTGTCGGCCATGATTGAAATTTATACATCAGAGAAAAAAATGTTATATTCTCACTCTTCATGTTTGCATTCTTAATAAAGGGGCAGTCGTCTGTACCATCACGATTCTCCTTATAACTTGAGGGGAAGACAACCGTCATCTCCCCCTGAGGAGTACCCACAACGCGGGCAAAAGAGGTTTTGTCGGGTTCAATCGAAGGAGGAAGCTCCATCACAGCAAGTCAGAGCAAGCAGAAGAGCCACAAGTCGAACAGAAGAGGTCGGGGGCGCAAGTCGGACTCGGGGCGAAGCTGCGTAGAAGAGAGGGTAATCGCAGGTGGCGCCGCTGTCGAGCCGCGATCGAAGGAGTCAAAGAGGAAGGCGTTGCAGCTCTTTAGAAGAGCTTTCATGCAAGGAAGACGACGTGTGAATCGCGTTCAAAGGGAAGAAGCTTTTTCTCGCGCGAATCACGTTCAAAGGGAAGAAGCTTTTTCTTGTTGACGATTCCCGTAGCGGCTTCTTGTTCTTATTCGGCGTCGTTCTTGGGCGATCCCTGTTTGAAGCTTCTTGTTCCTATCCAACGGACGCCCGAACGCAGCTAGACGTTTGAGCGACGGACGTGATAATCTTTCCTTACAGACAACATATATATATATATATATATATATATAAACTGAAGTTTGAGTTAGATATGTAAATACGTAAAAATATTATGTAAGAATATTCCGACTATATGTAAAAACTAAAGCATTTACCTCCCGAGAGACAAGTCTCGAGCTTGAGCTCGTCTCATCAAGCCGGTCAGTTTGACTATAAGTTTGTGAAATCAGAGTTCTGGATGACTTTTTATCAAGATTTGAATGTTTTCTGCTTAAAATATCATTTAGAAATTCATGTCATGTCTCGAGATTTGTGTCGGATAATAAAAATTTGTTGGTGGAGTATCATTTCTATTCACGGGTAACTTAAAGCCAAATTTGCCAATTATAAGGCAACTTTGCCTTAGCCAAAGCTAATTTTAAGGCAAATTAGCCGACTATAACACCCTAAATAAATGAACTGCAGTTTAGGTTAAGCAATCCAAATAAAACATAGTCACGACAATAGAAAGGACGCCGTCCATCATTTACTTATTATTTTTTATTTATTATCAAGGTTAATTATTATTAATATATTTAATTTATTTTTTGAATAATAATTATTAGGAAAATTCATAAAATATTTATATGGATGTACATGCATCAACAGACCGCATATGAGAAATTTAGGATCTGTTTGGGGCAGGTTATTTAGTGCGGTGACATTTTGAAAACGCACCTGACCTGTTTGGGTAAACTGCATTTTGACAGCTTGTTCGTTTTCAAAACGCTAAAAACAACATTTTCACACCGCACCTGTCTAGGTATACAGGTGCGGTAGCAGCTTTCTGGATGCGGTTTGTTTTTTTCAAAAAAATAAAAATTTGTAGTACCCACCGCACCTAACTTATCATCATATTATTTTTAATGAGCTTGTCAGCAGATTATTCAATAAGCTACAACTGCCCTAAACAAACCCTTAATTTATTTTTGTGATTTGATTTACTACAAGATGAATATACCCACTTTGCAAAATAAATAAATAAACACCTAAATAATTTCTTTTTTTTTTCTTTACCATTTGGAAAAAGAAAGATTAAATGAAGCGAATTAATTGTATCTAATTTATTAGTATACTAATACTGATATGAAAAATAATAATTATAAGCCATATATGAAAGATAAATAATATATTCTTGATGAATAATTAATGATGTATCATGCATTGTAATATGTTTATATTTAGTTATTTATTGTTTTTAATTAATCATTTTATGTAAATTAATAAATGAAAACCAAAATAAATTCAAATGAGATAATGTCCATGTCATGCCCACGTCCACTTAGGACTATAAATAGGCATGGAATTGGCCACTTCCCCTACCATTTCATTTTCTAAGTGGGTTTAGGCAATTTTTCTTTTTAGTCTCAAAGGGTATAAGCTGGTTTATTATTATTATTATTATTATTATTATTATTTATAAATTTTCAGAGACATGACAATATATTTTATATCTTGCGTCAATTTTTAATGTATATTAATAATTTCGTAAAAATATTCTTACCCAATATATATGAAATGAAAATGAGAGTTCGGAATGATATTTCAAGAGGAAACATTTGCATAGAAATCACTAAATGGTTATGTATTTACATATCAAACACAAACTTTATTTCATTATCAAACTCAAACGTCAGTTTACATACCAAACAAGATACAGGGTCCGTTTGGAACTGTTTGTGCGTTTCAGTATAAGCTGCTTATCCTGAAACGTGGATCACGGGCCGGCCGCAGGGGTCGGTCTGCGGTCTGCGTTTAGTGTAAAAACTCAAACGTAGTTTCGAATAAGCTGGAGAAACGCGCGAACCAAACGGTACTGCGGCGTTTTGAAAACGCCGCCCGCACTTATAAGCTGCCCCAAACGGACCCACAATGTTCATGTATGTGTGTCTGTATATATATATATCACTCATTATATCTTTACATATGTCACTCAAATCTTATGTATTTGCATATCTAACTGACAAACTTTAATTTTTAATGTACCATCTTATTACTTACCAATGCTTGGAAGTCTTCACCTCCCGAGGGACAAGTCTCTTTTAAACTTTCGAATAAAGTCCTCCACTAGTTGGTTGAACTCTTCGTCAGTGAGTTTCCAATACTCACTCTCTTCCTCTCTGGACGGGCTCACCGGCACTATTGATATTCTTACTGGTACTGAGAAAGGAGAAGGGGGCCCACCATCACTTCTGTTGTGGTGACGAACAACCTTCTGATGCACTGTGGTAGAAAAGACGCCGGAGTCGATAGCTATGATGAGGAGGATGTTGTTCATTAATAGAAACCAGAAATGTTTTTCTTTCAAGAAGTTGAAGGGAGTGGTGTTGAGGAGGAAGGTGTGGAGGAGAGGGATGGAGATGATGAAAAAGATCGTCAGAGCAGAAGTGGGCTTCATTTTTCTGCTGTTTATGAGAGGGATGAGGTGAGGAAAGAGCTGGTTAGATATACGGAGGGGAGTTTGGGAACTTATCTAAATTAATTATGGTGTGCAAGCTTTGAACAATGTTTAAAAAGAGAAAACATTTTGTCATATTATTCTTACCCAATATATATCATAACGAGAATTCATAATGCAATTTAAAGAGGAAAAAATTGCATATAAATCAATAAATATTTAAGTATTTATATATCAAATTCAAACTTCATTTTATTATCAAATGCAAACATCAGTTTACATATCAAATTCAAACTTCATTTCATTCTCAACTCTCATTTTCATATGTATTGGGTAAGAATATTATAACTAATTTTTTCATCTTTTTAATCACTGTTCAAAGCCTGCTTATATCTAATTGAGATAAACTCCCACCATCCCCTCCCTATATGAAACTAGCTCTTTCCTTAACTCATCTGTCCCTTGGGAAAGAAAATGAAGCCAACTTCTCCACTGGCCATCTTATTCATCCTCTCCATCCCTTTCATCTTCACCTTCCTCATCAACATCACCCTCTCCAACCTACTAAGACAAAAATGTTACTGGTTTCTTCTCTCCAACACCATCGTCCTCACCATAGCGGTCCACTCCGGCGTCTTTTCTGTCGCCAATGATAAGAAGATGCATCACAAGGTCGTCTGACACCTCTACGGAAGCAATGTCATATCCCCTTCTCCTTTCCCAGGGCAATTAAGAATATCAACAACGCCGGTGAGCTCGTACGGGGAGGAAGAGGGCGAGTACTGGAAACTCACTGATGAGGAGTTCAACCAACTGGTGGAGAACTTTATCAGAAAGTTTAAACGAGGTTGTCCGCCAGGATGTAAGGAAGTAGGTCTTATGTTCTTCTATAAGAATATGTGTGGTGTTGATCAAGAGAATACATAAATATAATGCTTAGGCATTTAAGTTTAGGTAAACTTTAAGAACATATTTACACCACACAAATCAGCAATTTAAATTTAAAATGCCTTTTTCATGTATTTGCATAATGATATATATATATATATATATATATATAGAGAGAGAGAGAGAGAGAGAGAGAGAGAGAGAGAGAGAGAGAGAGAGAGAGAGAGAGAGAGAGAGAGAGAGAGAGAGAGAGAGAGAGAGAGAGAGAGAGAGAGAGAGAGAGAGAGAGAGAGAGAGAGAGAGACACACACACACACACAAGATATAAAATATGTTCTCATATCCCCCTAGAAATTTATGACAAGGGCATAAAATACTTCAAAACAAACCATTGGTATTGATTGTTTTGTCGTAGATTTCATACAAATATCTTTATGAATTCTCATTTGATCAATAAAATTACAAAATATCTTCCATCTACTTTTTTATGATAGTTATATTGTTGATTGCAAGTATATATTAATAAAATATTATTTTTTAGTGAATTTTATAACATTATATTTTGTTAATTTTTTTTGCTATCCTAATATTAAAATCACATTTTATAATTTAAGTAATGAGAAAAACCTTGAGCCTATTTTAAAAGCCCGTTCTAATATATTCTCTCCCTCTTTCTCTCTTTCTTAAAGGTACCAAGGTTAGTGGTTAGCGTGCGAGTATAAAGCTGCCCACATGGGCCACCGACCACTGGACCGCGACTTCATTCACTGTTCTAACATAACTCGAACCAGTTCTAATATAAACAAAAAAGCTAAACATACCTATTAAATGGAGGAACCAAATGCCAAATTCGACTCTAAAAGTATTACTGAATTAAAATCTCATTTGGAGGAATTAGAAATGAGTTTTCTCTCAAATTAGGGGACTTGTCTTCTAAGCACACCCTAGCAACAATTCTAACATAGTTGCCAACTTATAGCCTTTGACGAAAAAAAAATTGCCAAAACTCACAAAGAAAATAAACTTATAGGATAAGTGGCCCACTCCGTGCCTATTCATAGTCATAAATGGACGAGGGCAGCACATGGATAGAGTAAAATTATTTCATTAGAATTTATTTTGGTTATCATATATATTAATTTACATAAAACGATTAATTGAAAAAAAAATCAATAAATAAATATAAACATATCATCTTAATTATTCATCAAGCATATATTATTTGTACATTTTAAATGTGTAAACATGATTCTCAAAGAAATCAATAGCTAATAGAGAATATGACATGGAGAAGTGGGACCCACTTGGGCTAGTTTCAGTGTCAGCATTTAGCCTCTAAGCTTTTGTTAGCCGGGAGAGATCTAGCTCCATGACGGATGAAACAAACCTCGCATGGACTATTCGCCGGGAATCCTTATATAGGTCGGGTAGTAGGAGACACCCGGATCTTATACAAGTGGTTGGCACCTCCCAGTTAACTCTTCCTCCATAACCACCTAGATCATAAGTTGTTCGGACGTCAGCTCATTCTCTCGACCCATAGCCGACCAAATCATAACCCAATTTGAAGCCATTTTAGGATTACAATCTTACGACTATGTATTCCCCAATATACCCCCCGTCGTACCTACTTTATTAGGAGTACATATGTAATTTTACAGTCTTATGAGAACTTCAGTAGGCCCTAGCTCACTCTTTGTAGTTACAAATTTAAGGAACTCATGCTCAATATGGGTATGGTCTGGTTTAAAGCAATGTGGCTTGGTGAGTTGTTCCTTAGCTTAAATCGAAATAATAAATAAACTTATTAACATTGAACTACACTTAAACTACCTTAAGGTATTAAATTAAATCAAACTTATAACTTAAGCTAGATTTAAGTAAAGGCAATTCAATGACTTGATTTAGATCAAATGAATCAAATACGTTCTACCCTAAGCTTAATTAAAACTAATAATAATTAAATTATTCTTAAATAAAAATTCACTTAAATTCAAAACATCATCTCAATGAACTTGGATTGATCTAATTTAAGGCTAAACATAATCAATTTAAATTTGATTTAAACCTAAACTCATGCTTAGACTAAGGCTAAGGAAACCTAATAAGAAATAATTAACCTATAAGTAAATCTAATCTAAGCATATTCTAAGCTGGTTTATTATTATTACTATTATTTATAAATTTTCAGAGACATGACAATATATTTTATATCTTACGTTAATTTTTAATGTATATTTTAGTAAGAATATTTTTACCCAATATATATGAAAATGAGAGTTCGGAATGATATTTGAAGAGGAAACATTTGCATATAAATCACTAAATGGTTTGTATTTACATATCAAACACAAACTATATATAGGTTTATTTTTTAAACCTACTTTTATATATATATATATATATATCATGTGTTATTTTTTTTTGTCCCCATGAAATTTGAGTAGATTTCTTTATCTTTCTCTTTGTGATGAGAAATAATCATGTGTGGGATTAAACTTGTTTAGCATTTCTTTTATTTCATAATTATGATGATTCATTATTTTGCACTTAAATTGCTTATTCAGTCTGACCAATTGATAGTTAAAACTTGTTGTGAATCATAATAACCCGGGAGAGCTATGATTTTCTTAACAAGTAAGAATTACATTGCAATATTGGGTAAGTAGTCCATAGGACATATATCATTATATATTTACATATGTCACTCAAATCTTATGTATTTGCATATCTAACAGAAAAACTTTAATTTTTAATCTACCATCTTATTCCTTACCAATGCTTGAAAGCCCTTCACCTCCCAAGGGACAAGTCTCTTAAACTTTCGAATAAAGTCCTCCACTAGTTGGTTAAACTTTTCGTCAGTGAGTTTCCAATACTCACTTTCTTCCTCCACGCATGGGCTCACCGGCACTGTTGGCATTCTCAATTGCCCCAATAAAGGAAAAGTGGGTCTGCCATTACTTCTGTCGTGAAGCCGAACATCCTCCTGATGAATCAACATATCATTTGAGGCAAAAAAAGAGACCATAGTCAATGGATATGATTAGGGCAATGGTATTGGTGAGAAGAAACCAGAAACTCTTTTCTCTTACTAGGTGGGAGGGGGTGATGTTGAGGAGGAAGGCGTAGAGGAGAGGGATGGAGAGGATGAAAAATGAAAATGATCGCCAGTGCAGAAGTGGGCTTCCTTTTTTTTCCCAATGGTTTCTGATGTTTATGAGAGGGATGAGCTTAAGAAAGAGCTAATTTGATATAGGGAGGGGAGAGTGGAAGCTTATCTAAATTAGACATGGTGTGTAGGCTTTGATCAATGTCTAAAAAGAGGAAAAAATTTGTCATACTATTCTTACCTAATACATATGACAATGAGAGTTTTATATATGATTATGAGAGTTTAGAATGCAATTTAAAGAGGAAAAAATTGCATATAAATATTTAGTGATTTATATGCAATTTTTTCCTCTTTAAATTGCATTCCGAACTCTCATTATCATATGTATTAAGTAAGAATATTATAACTAATTTTTTCTTCAACTCATCCCTCTCATAAACAACATAAACCATTGGGGAAAAAAAGAATCCTACTTCTGCACTGGCCATCCTTTTCATTTTCTCCATCCCTTTCCTCAACGCCTTCCTCCACAATGTCATCCCCTCCATCCTACAAAGAGAAAAATGTTTCTGGTATCTCCTCTCCAGCACCATCGTTCTCACCATAACCACTCACTCTGATGTCTTTTCTGCCACCAATGATAAGAAGATGCATCACGAGGTCGTCTGGCACCTCGGCAAAAGCAATGGCAAAGCCCCTTCTTGTTTCCTAGGACAATTAAGAATATCAATTGTGCCCGTGAACCCGCCCGGGGAGGAAGAGAGGGAGTATTGGAATCTCACTCATGAGGAGTTCAACAAATTAGTGGTGGATTTTGTTAGGAGGTTTAAGTGAAGCTTGTCCGCGGGGAGGTAAGAAAGTAGGTCTTATGATCTTTTATGAAGCTATGTGTGGTTTTGATCGAGAGAATAAATTAATAATAATAATAATAATAATTTTAAAGGGTCCAACATGCCTTTTTCATGTATTGATAAATGATATATATATATATATATATATATCTATATATATATATA
>NW_018164739.1:4291834-4296255 GCF_001263595.1 Phalaenopsis equestris | reverse complement strand
TATATATATATATATATATATATATATAATACATAATACATAATACATAAAAATATTATGTAGGAATATTCCGACTATATGTATAAACTGAAGCGTTTACCTACCGAGGGACAAGTCTCGTGCTTGAGCTCGTGGCTCAATAAGCTCAGCTAACAAGCCGGAGTTTGTGGCTCGATAAGCTCGGTTAATGAGCCGACTCAACTCATTTACACCCCTAGGAGGAGTCCTATCGCTCTCTATTTATAAGATTAAAAGAAACATAAATCAAGAGTTCTGTTATTAAATCATTAATTAAGATTGATTGTGATCTATTTTTACATTTTTTTTTCTGATTACAGCGTCACTTTCTAGATGTAATAAAATTGAGAAACTAAAATAGGCACATAAAAAATATGTCAGTGTTGATCTTAAAAAGATCCAACAATCCAAAAGGGAAGAGAACGTTGAAGATTGGCCATTAAAAAGAGGGCGTGTGGCCCACTTGTCCGACCGAGCGAAAACATATAAAGTAAATCGGCAAAACTAAAAACAGAACAAACCACTAGGCCGACCAAAGAAGATCAAAAGATACAAACACGAGACACTAGACAAAAAATAGAACAAAATGACATTTGAGCCAACCACTACAGAAAAATCAATCTAATGGGATAGCCCACCCTTTAATAGACTTGATCCAATTAGAAATCTTATTCCAAGTATCTCCAACCATTCAAGGGACACTCAGAGTCTCTCCACTAGTTAACATGGATTGACAAGAAGACTAAATCAGTCGGTCGACCCTCGTTGACCAAGCTCAGTTGGCCATGCTAATCCCGTCAACCCGAATCCAAATAAGCTTAGTCAGTTGAGTCAGAAAGCTGTCGAATGATAAGAATGAACATTTAAAATATCAAAAATACCATAGTACCGTCCCCTTTAAAATATGGACAAAATTGTAATATCATAATTTCACCCTCTCCTCTATAATAGCTGAATCATTTTATGATGTTTAAATATCCTATTTACATACAAAGTAAGAAAGGTCAAAGAAGTGTAGTTTTCCTAACATTTAGTTATTTTTTTATGTTTTTTTTACTTATTCAGAAATCTACCAATAAATTATTTATATCAATTAACACATCCAGATAAATACTCAATACTTGAACGAGATAATATAGAGCTTATTTAGACTCAATTTTATATTTTATATTTATTTATTTGTAATTTTATATTTTAAAATATGTTTATTCATTGTATTTTTTTAAAGTGCCTTTATTTTTTATTTTTGAAAACAAATTAAATATTTTATGCAATATTTAAAAAAAATAGATACTCTAAACGTTTTCGAGGGATAAGTCTCTTTTAAACTTTATGATAAAGCCCTATAGCACTTGATTGAATTCCTCGTCAGTAAGTTTCCAATACTCACTCTCTTCCTCCATGGACGGGCTCACCGGCATTGTTGATATTCTTACTGTCACTGAGAAAGGAGAAGGGGGCCCACCGTCACTTCTGTTGTGGTGTCGAACATCCTCCTGATGCATCGTGGCAGAAAAGACGTCGGAGTCGATGGCTATGATGAGGAGGATGGTGTTCATTAGAAGAAACAAGAAATGTTTTTTTGAAGGGGGTTGGTGTTGAGGAGGAAGGCGTAGAGGAGAGGGATAGAGATGATGAAAAGAAACGTCAGTGCAGAAGTTGGCTTCATTTTTTTTCCCAACGGTTTCTACTGTTTACGAGAGGGATGAGTTAAGGAAAGAGCTAGTTTGATATAGGGAGGGAGAGTGAAAACTTATCTAACTTAGACATGGTGTGTAGGCTTTGAACAGTATTTAAAAAGATGAAAGAATTTGTCATACTATTCTTGCCCAATACATATGAAACTGAGAGTTCAAAATGCAATTTAAAGAAGAGAAATTTGTATATATGTCACTAAATATTTATGTATTTACATTGTGTACATAAATATTTTAGTAATTTATATGCAATTTTTTTCTCTTTAAGTTGCATTCTCAACTCTTATTTTCATATGCATTGAGTAAGGATATTATAACTAAAATTTTGCTCTTTTTAATCACTGTTCAAAGCTTGGACATATCTGTTGAGGAAGGTGGAGACCTGGTCCACTTCCTATTACGACAGATTCTTTGATAAATTGATTCTAATTTATCTGCTCTTAATTCTTTTCCTTATGTATTTTATTCTCTGCCATAGCTTGATGATTCCCAATCTTTATTTAAAGCAGTTGTATTCTATTGACAGGAAAAATTAAGGAAAACTTAATTAGTTAAGTTTTACCAGATTAATTTCCCGCCCCTCCTGTTATAGAGAAAAAGGCAATGAATTTGATAGCTTGCCTTAATGAGTTTTATATGGGTCATTAAAGCATGATTCCATGGAATCATGAAATTAAGGGCTACCAAAATAAGCTAGATACTGTGAAGTTTTAAAAGGGGCTCTGATTACAGGGATGAAGATGACTCTCCAAACAGTTTAAAGTTATTTTTTCTTCTTCTTGATGTGACTCTCGGTCTAGAAAGAGAGAGAGAAGGTGAGAGAAAGAGAGAGAGAGAATTCTTTCTTGTAAGTCGACGTGGTCGACGGTGTAATCCTCAAAGCTAATAAAATCCTCTGCAGCTCCGTGGACGTAGGCAACTTGCCGAACCACGTAAATCTTGTGTCGCCTTTTCTGGTGTGATTTTTCTCGATCTATTTTTCGCTTTATTGTCGTCGTTTTTTCATAACAATTGGTATCAGAGCTTTGGTTCGAGGCTGAAAGAAAACGATGGGCGGAGACGAAGTGATGGCATCGGGGATCAAGAAGTTCAATGACACAGATTTTAGTTACTCGAGAATGCAGATAGAGGACTACCTCTATGGGAAGAAACTTCACCTGCCGTTGCTGGGAAAGAAGCCGGAAAAGATGGACGAGGCGGAATGGAATCTGTTGGATCGACAGGTTCTGGAGGTTGTTCGATCAACCCTGTCAAGATCCGTTACTCATAACGTCATCAAGGAGAGGACTACTGCAGATCTCATGGGAGCTTTATCAGACATGTATGAAAAGCCATCAGCGAATAACAAGGTGCACCTGATGAAAAAGTTATTCAACCTGAAGATGGCGGAAGGTGTGTCTGTTGCTCAGCACCTGAATGAGTTCAATAATATCACTAATCAATTATCATCTGTTGAAATTGATTTTGATGATGAGATTCGTGCGCTGATATTGTTGGCGTCATTGCCAAATAGCTGGGAAGTCATGAGGATGACAGTAAGCAGTTCTGCAGGTAAATCTAAACTAAAATATGATGATATACGTGATTTGATTTTGGCTGAGGAGGTGCGCAGGAAAGATTCTGGCGAGACCTCGGGCTCGAGTTCGGCACTGATTGTTGATTCTAGAGGGAGATCACGGGACAGGAACTCAAACAGAGGAGGATCAAAATCAAAGTCTGGTCAGCAGGCAACCTGCTGGAATTGTGGCAAAGTTGGCCACATAAAAAAGAACTGCAGAAATCTCAAGAAGGAGAATGATGACGCAAATGTTGTAACTGAAGAAATACATGATGCGCTATTGTTGGCGGTTCACAGTTTTGTTGATGACTGGATACTGGATTCAGAGGCTTCCTTCCATACATCTTCCCACTGGAAATTAATGCGGAATTATGTTGCAGGCAACTTTGGGAAGGTATATCTGGCTGATGGGAAAACTATTGACGTGGTGGGGATGGGAGACGTTGATATTGCACTCCCTAACAAGAGCAATTGGACTTTGCAAAAAGTCAGGCACGTTCCTGAATTGAAGAAAAACCTCATTTCTGTAGGGCAGCTCAATGAGGGTGGTCATTCAGTAGTTTTCTCAGATAGTACTTGGAAGGTTACTAAAGGAGCATTAGTACTGGCTCGGGGTAAGAAAACTGACACACTATATATGACTGCAGGTTTACTCAGGCGTGAAAACATGAGCCAGAAGTGCATTATGGGGAAGCAGAAGAGAGTCAGTTTCTTGAAAGGTGGCAGAGCGCCAAAGACAGAAAAACTGAATTTTGTACGGACATATGGTGGAGAATCACAGAGCTATGAAAAAGTCTTGCAAGATAAAAGTTCGAGCAAGTGGGAGCTGGCAGAACTTCCACCAGGAAAGAAGACATTGCATAATAAGTGGGTGTATCGGGTGAAGACTGCGTTTGATGGCGGTAAGAGGTACAAGACTGCACTTGTTGAAAAAGACCTTCAACTGAGGCATGATATTGCCCATGCAGTGGGAGTTGTTAGCAGATACAAGAGTAACCAAGGAAAGTGCTTGGAGGTACAAGACTGTGTTTATGCTGATATATCAGCTGAGGGTGTTACTCTTGAGAAGCTGAAGTTGTGCTCGACTTCAGCTGGTCTTCTGGCATGAAGACCGGAGGTTTGAGTTGCAGAGGTGGAGGATATCACGT
>NW_018164739.1:4266837-4290412 GCF_001263595.1 Phalaenopsis equestris | reverse complement strand
AAAAAAAATTATTGATCACATATAGAACCAACATAGAGAACAAAGATTTGGTTGAAATGTCTAAGAAGAAGGTGGGTTCCATTTCTAAGATGCTAAGATAGTCATTAGGAAATTCCTAAGGCTAGATCTTAGTAACTAAAGGAAAGACCCAGAACCCTCACCCAAAAGTGAGGTCAACACATACCTATTAAATGGGGGAACCAAATGCCAAATTTGACCCTACTAATATTATTGAATTAAAAATCTCATTTGGCGGAATTGGTGAAGAGTTTTCTCTTTAATTAGAAGACTTACGTTCTAACCACATCCTAGAGAACAATTCTAACATAGTTGCACTAAGGACAAGTTTTTTTTCAAAATAAAATAAAATAAAATTGAAATAATAATAATAATAATAATAATAATAATAATAATAATAATAATAATAATAATAATAATAATAATAATAATAATAATAATAATAATAATAATAATAATAATAATAATAATAATAATAATAATAATAATAATAATAATAATAATAATAATAATAAAGCCAACTTATAGCTTTTCAAGAAAAAAAAATTCCAAAACTCACAAACAAAATGAACTCGTAGAGCGGGTGGCCCATTCCGTGCTTATTTATAGTCATAAGTGAGAGAGGGCATCACATGAAGAGATTAAAATTATTTCATTAGAATTTCTTTTGGTTTTCATTTATTAATTTACATAAAATGATTAATTGAAAAAAAAAATTTTAATAAGTAAATATAAACATATTAAAATGCATGACACATCCTTAGTTATTCCTCAAGAATATACTACTTGTACATAAAAAATGTGTAAACAAGAATAATCCAACAACCAACAAAGAATATGACATGGAGAGTTGGGACCAACTTGGGGTAGTTCGAGAGTCTGCATTTAGCCTCCTAGCTCCTATTGGGGGGTCGAACGTCATCTCATGCTCTGGATCCATAGCTGCCAGGATCATAACCCGGTCTGAAGCCATTTCAGGATTCCGACCTCAAGACTATGTATGGCCCAAAAATACCCCCACCGTACCGACTTTATTAGAGATTTAGGGACGTAATCTCACGGACCGAATTCCTTTAAAGAGAGGGTCCTAATGATTGAAAATGAGGAGGCAAGACTGTGGTTTTAAACCGCACCGTGGGCGAAACACCCCCCCAATGGGCCCTAAGTCCACGGTGCATGCCTTACAGAATATCACCCTAGCCTACTATATTGTAATTGGATACGCAATATTACTGTAATATTGAGCTTTTAAGGCTATAACAAAAATGGGGAAGAAATGTACAGCCTTAGCCTAATTAACGAAGATCAATTATCATCTTTAAAATCTTGGATATTAGAACTAGTTGATACCTACAATGATATAAGATATGAGTGGAGCTTTGAAGCGCAACATAGTTATAAGAGCTGAAAACTTCAATTATACATATGTATGTAACATACCCTAAAGTTCTTATGTATTTACTTATCTGAGGCACAAATTTTTACATTTTTAGGCAGATAACACTCAAATTCTTAATATTACTGTTAAATAGTGAAATAAAGATGTCTTATGCATAAGCTTAAGCTGCAATTACAAACAAACCGCCAGAAACTTTCTATTTACAAATCAACCATCTTCTTTCAACCATTTTTTAAATTGTCTCTCAAATATCAAAATTTATGATAAAACCCCAACTCATATTTTTCATTTTTATCGAATTCTCATTGCTTCGATAAACACATCTATTTGAAAATATCAATGTTTAGGATGTTCTGAATGTAATTATCCTCAAGTTTAAATCACAAAATGTTATGTAAATGTAAATATGAAAGTTTTCAGATATGTAAATACATTAAAATCGTGTGTTATATATAAAAATTTTCCAAAAAAACAAAAAACAAAATTCTTCCTTATTAGCGGGCATATCTATATATATATATATATATATCACTCGTTATATATTGACATGTGTACTCAAATTTTATGTATTTGCATATCTAACACACAAACTTTAATTTTTAATCTACCAGTTTATCCTCCACTAGTTGGTAAGATGATAGATTAAAATTTAAAGTTTGTATTAGATATGCAAATACATAAAATTTGAGCGACATGTGTAAATATATAATAAGCGATGCATATATATATATATATATACATAAATATGTATATATGTCTGTATTTATGTATGTCTATATGTATGCATATGTAAACTGAAGTTTTCGTTTGATAATGAAATGAAGTTTGAATTTGATATATAAATACATAAATATTAACGATTTATATGCAATTTTTTCCTCTTTAAATTGCATTCTAAACTCTCATAATCATATATATTAAGTAAGAATATTATAACTGAATATTATAACTAAATTGTTCTTCAACTCTTCCCTCTCATAAACAGCAGAAACCATTGGGTAAAAAAAAATGAAGCCAACTTCTGCACTTGCTATCATTTTCATTCTCTCCATCTCTCTCCTCTACGCCTTCCTCCAGCACATCACCCCCTCCAACTTACAATGAGAAAATTGTTTTTCGTTTCTCCTCTCCAATACCATCGTCCTCACCATAGTCATTGACTCCGACGTCTTTTCTGCCACCAACGATAAGAAGAAGCATCACGAGGTTGTCCGACACCTTGGCAGAAGCAATGGCAAACCCCCTTCTCCTTTCCCAGGACAATTAAGAATATCAATTGCGCCTGTTAGCCCGTTCGGTGAAGAAGAGAGTGAGCATTGGATGCTCACATATGAGGAGTTCAACAAATTAGTGGTAGACTTTATCAGGAGGTTTGAGTGAAGCTTGCTTGTGAGGGGGGCAAGGAAGTAGATTTTATGTTCTTCTATGAAGCTACGTGTGGTGTTGATCTAGAGAATAAAATAATAATTTTAAATGGTTCAACATGCTTTTTTTCATGCATCAGTATATATATATATATTAAGACCCAAAAAGACTAATATATTAAATAGAAAGAAAGATACAGATACAATGTGTGGGAGGGTCTAAGCATGACACCCTGCCCACACAAAAAACGTCAAAATGTTTCAAAACTAGAAAAAATAGAAAATACATTAGATACTAAAAAAAAGCTTAATAGTGTTGAAACAGATAGTATCAGGTGACTAGAGAGGGACCCAATTTGGTCTTGCCTCTGCCTCTAGTTATAGGGAAGGAGCAAGCTAATACGTTGATAAGATGATTCTCATTGCCAGTAGTAACCAATGTATCATCCAAAATGTTCCCGAGTTGGAGTCGGCCTTCATTCCTTTTATTCCTCCTCGAATAGACCTGTCATTTCTCATCCGAAGAATCAGTCTGATGGAGTGGTAGAGCTGAAATAGCAGGAATACCAATCGTAGTGCCCACAATGAGTTCTAGTATATGTGAAGTATGAGTTGCCTCTACACCGGGTGCTTCTTGAAGAAGTGGAGCGACGAGGATCTTCTGATTATCAGTTTGAACACTATCATTTGTAGGTAATAGTCCATCAATATTGTTTTCCATGAGATTTGAAGGTTCCAGCATCACATCACTCGCAGTAACAATAACAGCATAGGCAATAGAATCAGACACCAAAATCTGTCCTGTGGTAGCATTCTCTCAAAGTGGTATAGATATATTCTTAGATTCATCCTTATTCACTTGATCTTTAGATTTCAACTTAGGGTGAAGCATATGAAAGTTATCAAGAGCATGCCCAACATCTTACTATGAGAACAATAAAAATGTCTATGCTCCATGACGATTTGTTGTCAATATTCATTATGCGTTGTGCCCAACCAGACTTCAGAAACATCAGGCAAAGTAAAACCTTTTTTCACAAGTATTCTGGCCACAAAAGGTCTAGTAAGGTTGACAGTGGGTAGATTTAGCTTCATAGAGTCCCCATGTATGACACCAATAGAGTAAACGACCTGATGATGAAAAAAACACAACATGAGACCAAGTAGACTAAACCATACCGGTGAAAGATGTTCATGATCGGGGTCAAAATAAAAAAATCACTTGAGTAGTTTCATTGATTTACCAGCAATACTGAGATATTTTTTGAAGAAAATCAGAGTGTAATCTTCAACCACGGTTAACTGAATCAATACATGTCTCCCATCCATAAGCCTCACTTTCCACTTTTCTGTTAATTTAAGGTCATCAAAACTTTTCCTGATAACTTCCATAACTTCCATAGCTGGGTGTCCTTGGGTGTCCTCACTGAAATTTTCCAATGAGAGCAAATTTGAATTTGTCGGTCAGGATTGAAATTTATACATCAGAGAAAAAAATGTAGTTTTCCCACTCTTCATGTTTGCATTCTTAATAAAGGGGTAGTCGTTTGTACCATAACGATTCTCCTTATAACTTGAGGGGAAGACAAGTGTCGTCTCCCCTTGAGGAGTACCCACAACGTGGGCAAAAGAGGTTTTGTCGGGTTCAACCGAAGAATGAGGAAGCTCCATCACAGCAAGTCACAGCAAGCAGAAGAGCCACAAGTCGGACAGAAGAGGTAAGGGGCGCAAGTCGGACTCGGGGGCGAAGCTATGCAGAAGAGAGGGTATTCGTAGGTGGTGTCGGTGTCGAGCCGCGATCGAAGGAGTTAAAGAGGAAGGCGTTGCAGCTCTTTAGAAGAGCTTTCATGCAAGGAAGACGACGTGTGAATCACGTTCAAAGGGAAGAAGCTTTTTCTCGCTGACAATTCCCGTAGCGGCTTCTTGTTCCTATTCGGCGTCGTTCACGGACAATCCCCGTTCGAACCTTCTTGTTCTTATATATATATATATACACTAAAGTTTATATTTATATATATACAAACTGAAGTTTGAGTTAGATGTGTAAATACGTAAAAATATTATGTAAGAATATTCCGACTATATGTAAAAACCAAAGCGTTTACCTCCTGAGGGACAAGTCTCGAGCTTGAGCTCGTCTCATCAAGCCGGTCAGTTTGACTATAAGTTTTTTGAAATCAGAGCTCCGGATGACTTTTTAAGAAGATTGGAATGTTTCATGCTTAAAATATTATCTCGAGATTCGTGTCATACCTTGAGATTCGTGCCAGATGATGAAAATTTATCGGTGGAGTATGGGTTTCTATTCACGCATAACTTAAAGCCAAATTTGCCAATTACAAGGCAACTTTTGCATTATAATCGCCATATAAAGCAAATTTAACTTAAAGACAAAATTGTACAAATAACGCCAAAGCTAATTTTAAGGCAAATTAGCCGACTATAACACCCTAAATAAATGAACTGCAGTTTAGGTTAAGCAATCCAAATAAAATATAGTCATGACAATAGAAAGGACGCCGTCCATGATTTACTTATTATTTTTTATTTATTATCAAGGTTAATTATTATTAATACATTTGATTTATTTTTTGAATAATAATTATTAGGAAAATTCATAAAATATTTATATGGATGTACATGCATCAATAGACCTCATATGAGAAATTTAGGGTCTGTTTGGGGCAGCTTATTTAGTGTGGTGGCGTTTTGAAAACACACTTGACATGTGTGGGCAAACTGCATTTTCGCAGCTTGTTCGTTTTCAAAACGCTGAAAATATCGTTTTCACACCGCACCTGTGGCAACTTTCTAATTGTGGTCCTACTTTTTCAAAAAAATAAAAATTTGTAGTAGCCACCGCACCTAGGTTATCAACAGATTATTTTTAATCAGCTTATGAGCAGATTATTTAATAAGCTATAAGTGCCCCAAACAGACCCTTAATTTATTTTTGTGATTTGATTTATTACAAGATGAATATACCCACTTTGCAAAATAAACAAATAAACAACTAAATAGTTTCTTTTTTTTTTCTTTGCCATTTGGATAATAATAATAATAAATGCAGCGAATTAATAATATATTATACTAATATTGATATGAAAAATAATAATTATAAGTCTTATATGAAAGATTAATAATATATTCTTGATGAATAATTAATGATGTATCATGCATTGTAATATGTTTATATTTAGTTATTTATTGTTTTTAATTAATCATTTTATGTAAATTAATAAATGAAAACCAAAATAAATTCAAATGAGATAATGTCGCTCTATCCATGTCATGCCCACGTCCACTTAGGACCATAAATAGACATGGAATTGGCCACTTCCCCTAGCAGTTCATTTTCTTAGTGAGTTTAGGCAATTTTTCATTTCTGTCTCAAAAGCTATAAGCTGGTTTATTATTATTATTATTATTATTATTATTATTACTATTATTTATAAATTTTCAGAGACATGACAATATATTTTATATCTTGCGTTAATTTTTAATGTATAGGTAATAATTTAGTAAAAATATTCTTACCCAATATATATGAAATGAAAATGAGAGTTCGGAATGATATTTCAAGAGGAAACATTTGCATAAAAATCACTAAATGGTTATGTATTTACATATCAAACACAAACTTTATTTCATTATCAAACTCAAACCTCAGTTTACATATCAAACAAGATATAATGTTCATGTGTGCGATGCCTGTATATATATATCACTTATTATATATTTACATATGTCACTCAAATCTTATGTATTTGCATATCTAACAGACAAACTTTAATTTTTACTTACCAATGCGTGGAAGTCTTCACCTCCCGAGGGACAAGTCTCTTTTAAACTTTCGAATAAAGTCCTCCACTAGTTGGTTGAACTCTTCGTCAGTGAGTTTCCAATACTCACTCTCTTCCTTCTCGTATGGGCTCACCGACACTGTTGGTATTCTCAATTGCCCCAGTAAAGGAGAAGGGGGTCCGCCATTACTTCTGTCGTGAAGCCGAACGTCCTCCTCATGAATCATCATATCATTGGAGGCAGAAAAGATGCCATAGTCAATGGCAATGATTAGAACAATAGTATTGGTGAGAAGAAACCAGAAACTCTTTTCTCTTACTAGGTGGGAGGGGGTGATGTTGAGGAGGAAGGCGTAGAGGAGAGGGATGGAGAGGATGAAAATGATCGTCAATGCAGAAGTGGGCTTCATTTTTTTTCACAATAGTTTCTGATGTTTATGAGAGGGATGAGCTGAATAAAGAGCTAATTTGATATAGGGAGGGGAGAGTGAGAGCTTATCTAAATTAGACATGGTGTGTAGGCTTTGATCAATGTTTAAAAAGAGGAAGAAATTTGTCATACTATTCTTACTTAATACATATGATAATGAAAATTCGGAATGCAATTTAAAGTGGAAAAAAATGCATATAAATCACAAAATATTTATCTATTTAGATACCAAATTAACTTCATTTCATTTGGTATCTAAATAGATAAGTATTTAGTGATTTATATGCAATTTTTTCCTCTTTAAATTGCATTCCGAACTCTCATTATCATATGTATTAAGTAAGAATATTATAACTAAATTTTTCTTCAACTCATCACTCTCATAAACAACAGAAACCATTGGGAAAAAAAAAAAATGAATCCTACTTCTGCACTGGCCATCATTTTCATCATCTCCATCCCTCTCCTCTACGTCTTCCTCCACAATGTCATCATCTCCAACCTACAAAGAGAAAAATGTTTCTAGTATCTCCTCTCCAACACCATCGTTCTCACCATAACCATGCACTCCGACGTCTTTTCTGCCACCAATGATAAGAAGATGCATCACGAGGCCATCTGACACCTCGGCAGAAGCAATGGCAAACCCCCTTCTTGTTTCCTTGGACAATTAAGAATATAAATTGCGCCTATGAGCCTGTCTGGGGAGGAAGAGATGGAGTATTGGAAGCTCACTCATGAGGAGTTAAACAAACTAGTGGTGGACTTTATTAGGAGGTTTAAGTGAAGCTTGTCTGTGGGGAGGTAAGGAAATAGCTCTTATGGTCTTCTATTAAGCTACATGTGGTGTTGATTGAGAGAATAAAATAATAATAATTTTAAAAGGTCCAAAAAATATTATGTAAGAATATTCCAACTATATGTATAAGCTGAAGCCTTTATCTCTCTCCTCCCTAAATACCAATCCCCCATATGTGCTAATTCGACATAGCTGGGAATCGACCCCGGGGCAGAGGGGATTTACGCCGAAGCTGTCATCCAATAGGCAACGATTGCACACGTTATATATATATATATATATATATATATAATACATAATACATAATACATAAAAATATTATGTAGGAATATTCCGACTATATGTATAAACTGAAGCGTTTACCTACCGAGGGACAAGTCTCGTGCTTGAGCTCGTGGCTCAATAAGCTCAGCTAACAAGCCGGAGTTTGTGGCTCGATAAGCTCGGTTAATGAGCCGACTCAACTCATTTACACCCCTAGGAGGAGTCCTATCGCTCTCTATTTATAAGATTAAAAGAAACATAAATCAAGAGTTCTGTTATTAAATCATTAATTAAGATTGAATGTGATCTATTTTTACATTTTTTTTTCTGATTACAGCGTCACTTTATAGATGTAATAAAATTGAGAAACTAAAATAGGTGCATAAAAAATACGTCAGTGTTGATCTTGAAAAGATCCAACAATCCAAAAGGGAGGAGAATGTTGAAGGCTGGCCCATTAAAAAGAGGGTGTGCGGCCAACTTGACCGACCGAGCGAAAACATACAAAGCAAATCGGCAAAACTAAAAATAGAACAAACCACTAAACCGACCAAAAAAGATCAAAAGATACAAACACGAGACACTAGACAAAAAATAGAACAAAATGACATTTGAGCCAACCACTACAGAAAAATCAATCTAATGGGATAGCCCACCCTTTAATAGACTTGATCCAATTAGAAATCTTATTCCAAGTATCTCCAACCATTCAAGGGACACTCAGAGTCTCTCCACTAGTTAACATGGATTGACAAGAAGACTAAATCAGTCGGTCGACCCTCGTTGACCAAGCTCAGTTGGCCATGCTAATCCCGTCAACCCGAAGCCAAATAAGCTTAGTAGCTGAGCCAGAAAGCTGTCGAATGATAAGAATGAACATTTAAAATATCAAAAATACCATAGTACCGTCCCCTTTAAAATATGGACAAAATTGTAATATCATAATTTCACCCTCTCCTCTATAATAGCTGAATCATTTTATGATGTTTAAATATCCTATTTACATACAAAGTAAGAAAGGTCAAAGAAGTGTAGTTTTCCTAACATTTAGTTATTTTTTTATGTTTTTTTTTTACTTATTCAGAAATTTACCAATAAATTTTTATATCAACTAAAACAGCCGGATAAATACTCTATACTTGAACGAGATAATATAGAGCTTATTTAGAATCAATTTTATATTTCATATTTATTTATTTGTAATTTTATATTTTAAAATATGTTTATTCATTGTATCTTTTTAAAGTGCCTTTAGCTTTTTTTTTTGAAAACAAATTAAATATTGTATGCAATATTTTAAAAAAATAGATACTCTAAACGTTTCCGAGGGATAATTCTGTTTTAAATTTTATGATAAAGTCCTCTACCACTTGATTGAACTCCTCGTCAGTGAGTTTCCAATACTCACTCTCTTCCTCCGTGGACGGGCTCACCGGCATTGTTGATATTCTTACTGTCACTGAGAAAGGAGAAGGGGGCCCACCATCACTTCTGTTGTGGTGTCGAACATCCTCCTGATGCATCGTGGCAGAAAAGACGTCGGAGTCGATGGCTATGATGAGGAGGATGGTGTTCATTAGAAGAAACAAGAAATGTTTTTTTGAAGGGGGTTGGTGTTGAGGAGGAAGGCGTAGAGGAGAGGGATAGAGATGATGAAAAGAAACGTCAGTGCAGAAGTTGGCTTCATTTTTTTTCCCAACGGTTTCTACTGTTTACGAGAGGGATGAGTTAAGGAAAGAGCTAGTTTGATATAGGGAGGGAGAGTGAAAACTTATCTAACTTAGACATGGTGTGTAGGCTTTGAACAGTATTTAAAAAGATGAAAGAATTTGTCATACTATTCTTGCCCAATACATATGAAACTGAGAGTTCAAAATGCAATTTAAAGAAGAGAAATTTGTATATATGTCACTAAATATTTATGTATTTACATTGTGTACATAAATATTTTAGTAATTTATATGCAATTTTTTTCTCTTTAAGTTGCATTCTCAACTCTTATTTTCATATGTATTGAGTAAGGATATTATAACTAAAATTTTCCTCTTTTTAATCACTGTTCAAAGCCTGGACTTTTTTCATAACAATATCTAATTGAGATAAGCTCCCACATTTCCCTCCCTATATCAAACTAGCTCTTTCTTAAGCTCAATTCCCTCCCTATATCCCTCTCATAAATAGCAGAAACCCTTGGGAAAAAAATGAAGCCAACTTCTCCACCGACCATCTTATTCATCATCTCTATCCCTCTCATCTTCACCTTTCTCATCAACATCAACCCCTCCAACCTACTAAGACAAAAATGTTTCTGGTTTCTTCTTTCCAACACTCTCGTCCTCACCATAGCCGTTCACTCTGGTGTCTTTTCTGCTGCCAATGATAAGAAGATGCATCACGAGGTCGTTTGGCACCTCAGCAAAAGCAATGACAAATCCCCTTTTCCTTTCCCAGGACAATTAAGAATATCAACAACGCCGATGAGCCCATCCGGGGAGGAAGAGGGCGAGTAATGGAAACTAACAGATGAGGAGTTCAAGGAACTAGTGGAGGTCTTTATGAGAAAATTTAAATGAGTCTTGTCCACCAACAGGTAAAGAAGTAGGTGTTACGTTCTTCCATAAAAATAAGTTTGGTGTTGATCAAGAGAATACATAAATATAATGTTTGGGCTTTTTAGTTTTAGGCAAACTTTAAGAACATAATTTTATAACCCATATTAAAAGGTGCAGCATGCCTTTTTCATGCATTGGCATAAGGGTGTGTGTATATATATATATATATATATAGACTGAAGTTTGAGTTGGACATGTAAATACATAAAGATATTGGGTAAGAATATTTTGACCCTATTATTAATAGACTTTACAAATTAACACAAGATATTTCATTACAAATATCTTCATGAATTCTATTTGATCAATAAAATTACAAAAATCTTTCTTTTACTTTTGTATGATAATCATATTGTTGATTACATGTATATATTAAAAAAATATTTTTTAATGAATTTTATAACATTATTTTGTATTAAATTTTATATTATCCTTATATTAAAATCACATTTTATTATCTAAATAAATAGAAAAACCTTGAGCCAATTTAAAAGCCTGTTCTAACACATTCTCCCTCTCTCTTTCTTCTTAAAAGTGCTAAGGTTAGTGGTTAGCGTGCGAATATAACGCTCCCCACTTGGGTGGGAGATGGGTCTTCGACCACTTAGTCGCAACTTCATTCATTGTTCGAACTTGAATCAATTTTAATACAAACAAAAAAAAAATAAACATACCTATTAAATGGGGGAACCAAATGCCAAATTCGACCCTACTAATATTATTGAATTAAAAATCTCATTTGGTGGAATTGGTAAAGAGTTTTCTCTTTAATTAGAAGGGTTACGTTCTAAGCACATCCTAGACAAAAATTTTGACATAGTTGCACTAAGGATAGGGCTGGAAAAAAAGCTCGTTGTTCGCGAACAATTTGTGTTCGGCTCGTTTTCGGTTCGTTAAAGCTCGTTGTTCGCGAACAATTTGTGTTCGGCTCGTTCGTTAAATAAACGAGCCGAACACAAACAAGTTTTTAAAGAGCCGAACACGAACAGTTTTTTGTTATCTCTTGTTCGGCTCATTTTAGCTCGAAATTATAATAATATATTTTATATATTATTTATATAATAATATATTATATATATTTATATCTAAGTTAAAATCATAACATCTCAAGTGGTAAAGTGGTTAATCATTTATTTTGTATATATTTGGTCTAGGTTCGAATCACACGATTTACATCTATTTTATTCAATTTAATTTTAACGTGCCAATTTTAAGCCGAAGACGAACACAAACATTTAAATCGAGTCGAACACGAAAACACTGTTCACGAGCCAATTTCGAAAACGAGCCGATTTCGAACACGAGCTATTTCGAGCAAGCCGAGCCTGAGAGCTCAGGCTCGTTTACAGCCCTAACTAAGGACAATATTTTTCAAAATAAATTAAAATTGAAATAATAATAATAATAATAATAATAATAATAATAATAATAATAATAATAATAATAATAATAATAATAATAAAGCCAACTTATAGCTTTTCAAGAAAAAAATTTTTTTTTCCAAAACTCACAAAGAAAAAGAACTCGTAGGGCGAGTTGCCCATTCCGTGCTTATTTATAGTCATAAGTGAAAGAGGACATCACATGGATAGAGTAAAATTATTTCATTAGAATTATTTTGGTTTTCATTTATTAATTTACATAAAATGATTAAGTGAAAAAAAAATTCAATAAGTAAATATAAACATACTAAAATGTAGGACTCATCCTTAATTAATCATCAAGAATATACTACTTGTACATCAAAAAAAATGTGTAAGCAAGAATCTCAAAGAAATCCAACAACCAAAAAAAAAATGTCACATGGAGACTTGGGACCAATTTGGGGCAGTTTGAGAGTCTGCATTTAGCCTCCTAGCTCCTATTGGTCGGGTCGGACGTCATCTCATGCTCTGGACCCATAGCCGCCGGGATCATAGCCCGGTCTGAAGCCATTTTAGGATTCTGATCTCACGACTATGTATGACCCAAAAATACCCCCACCGTACCGACTTTATTAGGGGTACAGATGTAATCTCACGGTCCCAATTCCTTTAAAGAGAGGGTCCTGATAATTGAAAATGAGGAGGCCAGACTTCGGTTTGAAACCACGCCGCGGGCGAAACGCGCCCCCAAATGGGCCCCAAGTCTACGGTGCATGCCTTACAAAATATGCCCTAGCCAACTATATTGTAATTGGATATGCAATATCATTGTAATATTGACCTTTTAAGGCTATAACAAAATATGGCTATAACAAATATGGGGAAGAAAAGTACAGCCTTAGCCTAATTAACGAAGATCAATTATCATCTTTAAAATCTTGGATATTAGAACTAGTTGATAACTACAATGTATGAGATAAGAGTGGACATTTGAAGCGCAACATAGTTATAAGAGCTTAAAACCTCAATTATACATATTTATGTAACATACTATTATCTGAAATATAATAAATAAACATATATATATAAGATATATATATATATATGAGAAGACAGTTTTTAAATTATAGTTAAGTAAAAAATAATTTTATTTTTTATATTAGTTATGATTAAGATATTTCATAAATAAATATAAAAATATTAAGAATTTGTTGGTATGCAAAGATTAAGGGCAATAGCATACATACCATTCAATTCTTACTTTACTTTTAATATTTATACCACAATGTCTCATATCATATCTAAATTTCTATCCTCCAAACTTTTAGAAAGTGAAATACATGGATTGGGTGCAGGTGACATTTATGTAAAAATCAAAATTTATAGGTCAAATAGGTAAATACATAAGAATTTATACTTATGTATGTAAATGTTCTAAAAAAGTGAGGATATTACATGCATACCATAAAGTTCTTATGTATTTACATATCTGAGACATACTATATATATAGCGGGCATATACTATATATATATATATATATATATCACTTTTTATATATTTACATATGCCACTCAACTTTTATGTATTTGCATATCTAACAAACTTTAATTTTTAATCTACTATATTACCAATGATTGAAAGCCTTCAACTCTCGAAGGACAAGTCTCTTTTAAACTTTCGAATAAAGTCCTCCGCTAGTTGGTTGAACTCTTCGTCAGTGACTTTCGAATACTCACTCTCTTCCTCGACGTAGCACTCAATTGGTATTATGATGAATCATCATATCATTGGAGGTAGAAAAGATGTCATAGTGAATGGCTATGAATAGGACAATGGTATTGGTGAGAAGAAACCAAAAACTTTTTTCTCTTATTAGGTTGGAGGGGGTGATGTTGAGGAGGAAGGTGTAGAGAAGAGGGAGTTGGGTAATGTCGAGACCCGGTCCACCGAAATTTAATTAGCTTCCTAATTAAGAATCTCACCTATTTTCCCACCTACCGCTCACCTACCACATCCCACCAACTGCTCACTTAGCTCCCACCTACCGCTCTCATGGTTTCTATAAATAACCTCTTTTGACTTAAAGGAGAAGCCAAACCAAGCAAAGCAAGACCAAGCCAAGTCCTTTTGAGAGTTACGAGAAAGAAAAGAAGAGAGAGAGAGAGAGAGGAAGGGAGAGAATAAAATAGAGATTTTCTTGTAAACATCGAGGCGCTCGACGATGTAATTCCTCGAAGAAATGAAATCCTCTGCAAACTCCATGGACGTAGGCAAATTTTTCGAACCACGTAAATCTGTGAGTCATTGTGGTATTTTTTTATGTGTAATTTTACTTGTTCCATTTTTCACTTTATTGCTGTCGTTTTTCACAACAACTGATATCAAAGCTTGAGTTCAAATCTAAGGAAGAACGATGGGTGAAAATGAAGTGATGACATCGGGGATCGAGTAGTTCAATGACACAGATTTTGCGTATTGGAAGATGCAGATAGAGGGAAACCTCTATGGAAAGAAACTTCATCTTCATCTACTGAGAAAGCAGCAGAAAAGATGGATGAGACGGAATGGAATCTGTTGGATCGACATGTTCTTGGGGTTATTCGATTAACCCTGTTGAGATCGGTTGCCCACAACGTAATCAAGGAGAGGACTACTGCAGATCTCACGGCGGCTTTATCAGACATGTATGAAAAGCAATAGGTGAATGACAAGGTGCATTTGATGAAAAAGTTATTGAACTTGAAGATGGCGGAATGTGTCTCTGTTGCTCAACACCTAAATAATTTCAATACAATCACAAATCAATTGTCATCTGTTGAAATTGATTTTGATCAAGAGATACATTCGCTGATATTATTGGCTTCATTGTTAAATCGCTGGGAAACTATGAGGATGACAGTTAGCAGTTCTGCAGGTAAATCTAAGCTAAAATATGATGATAATCGTGGTTTGATTTTGGCTGAGGAGGTGCGCAGGAAGGATTCTGACGAGGCCTCGTGTTTAAGTGCAACACTAATTTTTTATTCCAAAGGGAGATCACAAGACAGAAACTCAAACCGTGGAAGATCAAAATCAAAGTTAGGTCAGCAGACAATCAGTTAGAATTATGGCAATGCTGGCCACATAAAAAGGAACTGTAGGAATCCTAAGAAGAAGGAGAATGATAGCGCTAATGTTGTAACTGAAGAAATACAAGATGCACTATTTTTAATAGTTCACGGTTATGTTAATGACTGGATATTAGATTCAGGGGCTTCCTTCCATACATCTTCCCGTCAGGTAACTTTATGAAGATATATCTGGCTGATGGAAAAGCATTGGACGTGGTGGAGATGGGAGACGTTGATATTGCACTCCCTAAGAAGAGCAAATGGACTTTGTAAAATGTTAGACACGTTCTTGAGTTAAAGAAAAACCTCATATTTGTTGGGCAGCTCAATAATGGTGATCATTCGGTAATATTCTCAGATAGCACCTGGAAGGTTACCAAAGAGCATTAGTGTTGGCTCGGGGTAAGAAAACTGACACACTATATATGAATACATGTTCACTTAGGCAAGGACACAAAAGTCATAGATGCATTATGGGGAAGTAGAAGAAGGTTAATTTCCTAAAAAGTGGTAGAGCCCCAAAGGCAGGAAAATCAGGCTTTGTACAGACAAATGGTAGAGAACCATAGAGTTATTAATAAATTTTGTAAGATGAGAATTCGAGCAAGTGGGAGCTAACCAAGATGGAGGAGACGGATTCCCTATCAGGGAATCAGACTTGGGAGCTCGCAGAACTTCCACCAAGGAAGAAGGCATTGAACAATAAGTGGGTGTATCGGGTGAATACTGTGTTTGATGGTAGTGAGAGGTACAAGGCGGAACTTCTTGAAAATGGGCTTTCAACAAGGGCAGTATATTGCTCATGTAGTAAGAGTTGTAAGCAGACAAAAGAGTAACCCAGGAACTAGCTTTGTGATACAAGGCTATGTTGATGGTGATATGCCAACTGAGGGTATTACTCATGAGAAGCTGAAGTTGTGTTAAAGTTCAGCTGGTCTTCTGGCATGAAGAAAGGGACTTCGAGTTGTAGAGGTGGATGATATCATGTTTGAGGAAAATATCGGTACAACTAGTAGATGATGCAGCCAGTAGGTGATGCAGTCAGTGTCTCATTCTTCAAGTGAGAGAATTGTTTGGTAATGTGGAGACCCGGTCCACCGAAATTTTATTAACTTTCTAATTAAGAATCTCACTTACCGCTCACATACTTTCCCAACTTTAGCTCACCTATCACATCCCACCTACCGCTTATCTACCTCTCACTTGTCGCTCTCATGGTTTCTATAAATAGCCTCTTTTGGCTTAAAGGAGAAGCCAAGCAAGCCAAGCCAAGCAAGAGCCAAGCAAGACCAAGCCAAGTCCTCTTTAGAGCTAAGAGAAAGAGAGGAAGAGAGAGAGAGAGAGCGAGGAAGTGAGAGAAGAAAAAAGAGATTTTATTGTAAATGTCGAGGTCCTTGAAGGTGTAATGACTCGAAGAAATAAAATTCTCTGCAGCTCCGTTGATGTAGACAAATTTGTCGAACCACATAGATCTGTGTGTTGCTCTAGCGTTTTTCTACGTGCAATTTTACTTGTTCCATTTTTCGCTTTATTGACGTCGTTTTTCACAACAGATGGATGGAGAAGATGAAAATGATTGCTAATGCAGAAGTGGGCTTCATTTTTTTCCCCCGACGATTTCTGTTGTTTATGAGAGAGATGACCTGAAGAAAGAGCTAATTTGATATAAGGAGGGGAGAGTGGGAGCTTATCTAAATTAAATATGGAGTGCAGGCTTTGAACTATTAAGAAGAGGAAATAATTTGTTATACTATTCTTACATAATACATATGATTATGAGAGTTCGCAATTTAAAGAGGAAAAAATTGCATACAAATCACTAAATAATTATGTATCTATATACCAAATTCAAATTTCATTTCATTTCCAAGCGCAAACTTCAGTTTACATATACATAAATAGAAATATGTATATATATATATATATATATATTTGACAATCTTTTGACCTTCCAAATGTATTTATAAATCATCTAAGAGTTGTTCAATGACTTGATCTGGGTTTGATTTCACTCGGATTGGGCTAATTTTCAAATCATTAGGTCTGTCTCATCAAACCGGTCAGTTTGACTATAAGTTTGCTGAAATCAGAGCTCTAGATGACTTTTTATGAAGATTTGAATGTTTCATGCTTAAAATATTATCTCGAGATTCGTATCGTGCTTTGAGATTCGTGTCGGATGATGAAAATTTATTGGAGGAGTATCATTTCTATTCACGAGTAACTAAAAGCCAAATTTGCCGAAGGCAACTTTGCCTTATAATCGCCATATAAGGCAAATTTAACTTAAAGGCAAAATTGTACAAATAACGCCAAAGCTAATTTGAAGGCAACTTTGCCGACTATAACACCCTAAATAAATGAACTGCAGTTTAGGTTAAGCAATCCAAATAAAACATAGTCACGACAATAGAAAGGACGCCGTCCATCATTTACTTATTATTTTTTATTTATTATCAAGGTTAATTATTATTAATATGATTTATTTATTTTTTAAATAATAATTATTAGGAAAAATCATAAAATACTTATATGGATGTACATGCATCAACAGGCCGCATATGAGAAATTTAGGGTCTGTTTGAGGCAGCTTATTTAGTGCGATGACATTTTAAAAACGCACCTGACATGTTTGGTTAAGCTGCATTTTGACAGCTTGTTCGTTTTCAAAATATTGAAAGCAACATTTTCACACCGCATCTGTCTAGATGCGGTGACAGCTTTCTATTCTGTCCGCAGTCTGCCCTTTTCAAAAAAATAAAAATTTGTAGTAGTCACTGCACCTAGCTTATTAACAGATTATTTTTAATGAGCTTATCAACAGATTATTCAATAAGCTGCAACTGTCCCAAAAAGACCCTTTAACTTAGTTTTGTGATTTGATTTATTACAAGATGAATATACCCACTTTGCAAAATAAATAAATAAACACCTAAATAGTTTTTTTTTTTTTTACCATTTGGAAAAAAAAATTAAATGAAGCGAATTAATTGTATCTAAATTATTAATATACTAATATTGATATGAAAATAATAATTATAAGTCTTACATGAAAGATTAATAATATATTCTTGATGAATAATTAATGATGTATCATGCACCGTAATCTATTTATATTTACTTATTGATTGTTTTTAATTAATCATTTTATGTAAATTAATAAATGAAAACCAAAATAAATTCAAATGAGATAATGTCCATGTCATGCCCACGTCCATTTAGGACTATAAATAGGCATGGAATTGGCCACTTCCCCTACCATTTCATTTTCTTAGTGAGTTTAGGCAATTTTTCTTTTCTGTCTCAAAGGCTATAAGCTGGTTTATAATAATAATAATAATAATAATAATAATAATAATAATTATTATTATTATTATTTATAAATTTTCAGAGGCATGAAAATATATTTTATATCTTGCGTCAATTTTTAATTTATATTAATAATTTAGTAAAAATATTCTTACCCAATATATATGAAATGAAAATGAGAGTTCGGAATGATATTTCAAGAGGAAACATTTGCATAAAAATCACTAAATGGTTATGTATTTACATATCAAACACAAACTTTATTTCATTATCAAACTCAAACCTCAGTTTACATATCAAACAAGATATAATGTTCATGTGTGCGATGCCTGTATATATATATCACTTATTATATATTTACATATGTCACTCAAATCTTATGTATTTGCATATCTAACAGACAAACTTTAATTTTTAATCTACCATCTTATTCCTTACCAATGCTTGAAAGCCTTCACCTCCCCAGGGACAAGTCTCTTTTAAACTTTTGAATAAAGTCCTCCACTAGTTGGTTGAACTCTTCGTCAGCGAGTTTCCAATACTCACTCTCTTCCTCCACGTATGGGCTCACCGCCACTGTTGGCATTCTCAATTGCCAGTAAAGGAAAAGTGGGTCTGCCATTACTTCTGTCGTGAAGCCGAACGTCCTCCTGATGAATCAACATATCATTTGAGGCAGAAAAGACGCCATAGTCAATTAATATGATTATGGCAATGGTATTGCTGAGAAGAAACCAGAAACTCTTTTCTCTTACTAGGTGGGAGGGGGTGATGTTGAGGAGGAAGGCGTAGAGGAGAGGGATGGAGAGGATGAAAATGATCGCCAGTGCAGAAGTGGGCTTCCTTTTTTTTTTCCCAATGGTTTCTGTTGTTTATGAGAGGGATGAGTTGAAGAAAGAGCTAATCTGATATAGGGAGGGGAGAGTGGGAGCTTATCTAAATTAGACATAGTGTGTAGGCTTTGATCAATGTTTAAAAAGAGGAAAAAATTTTTCATACTATTCTTACCTAATACATATGATAATGAGAGTTCGGAATGCAACTTAAAGAGAAAAAATTGCATATAAATAACTAAATATTTATCTATTTAGATACCAAATTAACTTCATTTTACTATGAAATGCAATGAAATGAAGTTTGAATTTGGTATATATAAATACATAAAAGATAAGTATTTAGTGATTTATATGCAATTTTTTCCTCTTTAAATTGCATTCCGAACTCTCATTATCATATGTATTAAGTAAGAATATTATAACTAAATTTTTCTTCAACTCATCCCTCTCATAAACAGCAGAAACCATTGGGGAAAAAAATGAATCCCACTTCTGCACTGGAATCATTTTCATTTTCTTCATCCCTCTCCCCAACGCCTTCCTCCACAATGTCATCCCCTCCAACCTACAAAGAGAAAAATATTTCTGGTATCTCCTCTCCAACACCATCGTTCTCACCATAACCATTCACTCCGACGTCTTTTCTACCACCAATGATAAGAAGATGCATCACGAGGTCGTCTGGCACCTCGGCAGAAGCAATGACAAAGCCCCTTCTTGTTTCCTAGGACAATTAAGAATATCAATTGTGCCCGTGAACCCGCCCGGGGAGGAAGAGAGGGAGTATTGGAATCTCACTCATGAGGAGTTCAACAAATTAGTGGTGGATTTTGTTAGGAGGTTTAAGTGAAGCTTGTCCGCGGGGAGGTAAGAAAGTAGGTCTTATGATCTTTTATGAAGCTATGTGTGGTTTTGATCGAGAGAATAAATTAATAATAATAATAATAATAATTTTAAAGGGTCCAACATGCCTTTTTCATGTATTGATAAATGATATATATATATATATATAAATTGACTTTTATTATTAAAAATTTTTACTTAAATTTACCATAATATTTAAAAACATCAATATTGTCATTTAAAGTTAAACTATAATATCCAAGTTCATGTTAAATTAATTTTAAAAATATAGTTAATTGAGGACAAATAAAATTTAGTTTACTCCTTTTTAAAAGAAAAATTTCTTTCCCCCAAACTTAAGTTTTTAAATAATTAAAAATGTTTAGCACAAAAATTTTTGCTGGTGAAAGAAAACAGTAATTGCATAAAAAATAAAAAACTAACCTATGGAGGATTTCTGAAAATGAAACTGGGCTCTGGTATACTGCATGTACTAACTTAAAAATACAAGCTTTAAAGCATTAAATGAAACACAATATTTTTCAAAAGATTTACAAAGAATTAAAAATATAAACAAAAATTAAAAATACTAAAAATGCACGAAAAAAAAATAAAAATATATAATTTCTATAATAGTCCAAACTATAACATTAAAATGAAAGTTCCTACTATAACAGTTTTAAGGAAAATAAATAACAAAATAATCAAAATAAAAAAAAATAAACAAATAAAGAAACAAACTAAACTCCTAAAATATCAATCTTCATCCTCTTCCACCAAATCATTATATTCTTCATCATCATCATGATCTGGCACATAAGGAGTAAAGCCAGGGGAAGTTGAAAATTCCACATTGTAATCTCCTTATAGATATCTTTTCATAGCCTCCTGATATGCTTTATCATGTTGAACTCTCCTTTGCTTATATTCATCATTATATGCATTCCTTGCTTTAAGTCCTCCAATCTTATTTTGCAGATTCACCATATCCATTTGTTATATTATAAGCTGATCCATGATGTTTTCAAGTGAAGCAGATTTGGAAGTAGATGCCCCTACAACAGATGTTGAGGGCCTATCACTTCCTCCACTCTTATCTTCAGCAAATGATTCAAATCTTTGGACAATATGTCTCCCAATAGGTTTTTGTGGCTGCAGCTTTTCTTCATTTCTATGGAACTCTACTCTGATTGTTCAAAAAAAGTGAAAATCAGGGCAGGATGTCCATAACCACTAGCTGTATGACTCTTGGCTATACTTCGAGCATGATATACTATAAGAGCACCAACATCAACTGCCTTCATTTGCTGAATGCAAATGTTTAACATAGCTCTATCTTTTTTTACTTTACTAAGATGATCATCAAAAGTAATTTAACAGAAATTAAGTAATGTCGTACCTTTGATTGAAAGGTCATCATGAAAGTGGACAAATTAACTTTCTTATTGTTCTTAATTTTCCATTCTCCCCTTCCATCAGTCAAAAAGACAATTACTTAATCCAGTGATGAGTCAGTCATCACGAATGCATCATATTCACAATAGAACATATTCCTCAATCCATAAAATGCATTTAACTTTTCTCTGAAAAACTCAAGTTTCTTACCTCTCACAAAGATGCAAGTATCAGAAATCTCAAGTTGGAATAAAACTCACAAAACATAGGAACTACTGCTACTGCAGCAATGTAGCAAAATCTCTCCTAATTTTTAGCGACGATCAACCTCTCGATCTTGCCTCCCAGGTTAGCAAATACTCATTCCTGGATCAATTTTCTTGAGCCCATTTGAGTGTTGTAACTATGTTGGGATTTATAATTGATAAATCTTCTCACATCAAAATCTCCCATATGCTTTCCTCTTTTTACTCGCGGAGCCATTTGAATTTCTATGGAAATCCAATTAAAATCCAAATAAATCAAAAAACAAAAAATCTAATTTCACAAGATTATTTGGTAAGAAATTTTTCACTGTGGGCTTTATATAAGCTTTTTCATCAAATTCCCTAATTTTTGAATTTCTCATAATGTAGGTGTCGGCCCAAAAAAGTTGAGGAGTTGTCCGTTGGAAGCTGTCGGTCACCGGAATCGAAATCTCATCCCCCGCTTCGGATGGACATTTAATTTACATATGTATATATAGTTTAGAAAAATATGAAATCAAACTGATCCCATATTTTTATAATTTAAATGAAAGAACACTATACCTCAAACCCTGTATCTATCCTGAAGGATAAACACAAGACTTGAGGATGAGACTCGATCAAATAAACTAAGAAATATATGATATCCGTTTAGTCTGCGAAACCGTTTTATCTGCCGACAATTTCCTCTATTTAATATGAAGAATTAAATAAGGTTTATATTAAGCTGGGTTCAGAAAAGCTTCTTATAAGGGCAAGCCCCTATAGTTTACTATATCTTAGATAACCGATACCTAAGAAGACTCTCGATAAAAATTAGGAACAAACTCTCGATAAAAATCAGGAAATATTATCTTCAAGGAGTTCAAAAGGATAGGACTTTTCGACAAAATCGGATAAAGAGGTGTGAAATAGGAATGACTCAAATTTGGAACAGTTATTGTAGAATCCAAAGCAGGAAAAACTAGGGGATGTCACAGATCCGAAGGAGAACCTTGGTGACTTCCCAGTCTATCATATTGTTTGGCTTCAGTTTTGAGGAGAAATTATTTAAATGTTTCATTCTGCCAATTTTATTAGTTAGGGCTTACATTAGTGTGAAACAATCATACAAATAGCCTGGAAGATGTGAGGATATAGATCATGACGAACGATAACATCGGAATCCTAAGACAAGTTAGGGCTTATATTGTACAACAGAGCTGTACAAAGGCCTAAAGATGAGGTGAGGATTTATGTTGCATAAGCAAATGACATCAAAATACTATGCCTTGTTATTTTAGTTCTAAGGAAATTTGTTTAATTCTAAGGAAATAATGGTTTAGCTGGGGAAGACATGTTTTGTTGTTGAAGATGACCGTGTTGCCCACCATGATAGCTCCAAGCTCCTCATCATGGTGAGTTTAGGTTTTCTAATGTGTCAAGTTATAATGTCAAATTAGATGGCCCTATGATTGTAGTTCTTTAAATATTATGGGGTATACTAAAGTTGATTAGAGCGACACCGGTTGGGATCCTACGATTTTCTCGTTCTGGTAGCTCTATTTTCTATCGAATTCACTTAGTCCAAATAAATTTACTAAACTCAACTTAATGAGTTCCATACTTTCATTTAGATTGTGGGAAACTTGTTAGCAACATTATGTTACCTCCTCAAAGGGATTCCTTATCATCCGATAGTGACGCCTTAATTTAGTTGCAATTGTTGTTTTGTGATGTTTGTGATTAAGATTAAATTTTGAGTTGTATTGTGAAATGTTATGGGGGGGATTTAATCAATTTT
>NW_018164739.1:4262780-4266817 GCF_001263595.1 Phalaenopsis equestris | reverse complement strand
TTAGTTTTGGTTTTATAGTTTTGGTTTTAGTTTTACGGCTATCCTAGCATTTTTGGTTTTCATGCAGGGTGACATCGTTGTTTACCATGCAAGTTTTGTAAGCATAAAAGTTCATTGTGGAAAGTATAGAACAAGACGGTACTATAAATTATAAAAGTGTACATGACGAGTCTTCTCGTTCCACCACCTGAAACTCAAAATGCGTGTGAGGGCATTTTATGTAAAGCGGGAAAAAGACAGGGTTCCTAGATTATATCTTGGTGAGTCTTTAATGGTTTGATTAAGGATGATTTTATTAAGAAAAACATTTAAAGTTTAGTAGACCTCCGTGGTATCCAACAGGTCAGGAGAGAAGGCAGGTCCATGTTTTCCCCTCACCGCCTGGTGAAAAGTCTCGACATTTAAACTTATTATGTTGCTTAATAATCCATCCTGTAAATATTTCTAGTGTTCAATGAACAATGATGTTTCAATTATCCCTAAGAGTAGGGTGATTATTATTTATCCTTCAATTCGAGAATTATGGAAGTGAAGATCCTTAAAGGGGCAAGTTAGTGTTATTAAGACACTTTGCCAAATTTGGTTTTAACTTAGGCTTACAGTATTTCAAAGGTGTTCAATTTTTATACACTTTTCTAAAATTCATTTAACCAAATTTTATAACTTAAGTCACCACCAAGCCCTTAAGATCCTGATGAATATCTTAGTCATTTTGAAAGAAATTAAATTTTAAGTGATAATAATCCATCATCAAAACATTTGAATGTCACTTAAACACCAGATAGGGGCATTAAATTAGTGAGTTATTAACACTCAAAATTATACCCCTAAGTCTAGGATCATTTAATTTAGTAGACTCCCAAATTTTAATCGTCTAAGAAATTTCAAATTTATCCTTTAATTGGAAAAAGTGAGATTGGTTTTTACCAATTAATCCCTTGTGTTTCAATCATCAAAATATGTTAATTAAGATCAAATGTTGCCCATTTTCCTTTCTTGAATTAAGCCTAAATGTTAATTAAGGCTAAATTTTTTAAATTACACTTTTGCCCATGAAGTTCTATCACTTCATAATTCATCAAATTTAATTCAAATGACTTTGGAATTTTCATCCCACGTCACTCACGGGTCAATTAAAACATCAGAGGAGAAAATGTGAATTTTCAAATTTTAATTTAATTTATATATTTATTTATATGCAAGAATGAGATTTTTCAAGGAAAATTCAACAACTTGACCAAGGCAAAGCCTAATCCATTAAGATTTTTATTGGAGGTAGACTTAGAAAGAGAACCACCTGGGCCATATTGCATGATTTTTTGAGTTTTATTTGAATTATGAAAATTATTTTAAGTTTTGGAGTATTAATTAATTATATAATATTTTAAAGGTGGAAAATTAAGTTTTACATTTTTATTAAACCTCACTAAGGTCAAGGAATCCAGAGGAACAAATTTTACATTTTTATAATTTTTGTTTGAATTATTAGAATTTTTTAAGTGAAATATTAAGAAAAAATTCATTTTTTAACCTTTAAAAATTATTTTAAGCTTTAAAATTCAATATCTTCACTTAGAAAAATAGGAAAAATACTACAATTATTATTAAGTGGTTAGGAAATAATTTAGAACATTTCCATGAATTTTATCAATTTTGTGATTTTTATTAATTTTTAAATATTTAATTTTTACTTTAATTACAATTTTATTTTTAGAAAATTTTCTCAGAAATTTATCTGATCACAGAGAGCTCCTAAAACTAATTTTTATAATTTTTTGAGTTATATTTTAATTATTAAAAATCATTTTAGTGTCAAAAATGTCATTTAACTTAGAAAATCAAGTCAAGTTATCAAATGAACTTCAAATGTTTTAAAAATTTTATGGGGAGTTCTCTAAACTTTAAATCATAATGAAGATTAAAAATCAAGTCATTTAGATGATTATTTTTCCCAAATTAATTTTCTTTGTATTTTAGGGTTTTATGAGATTTAAGTGTGTTCTTAATGACTTGGCCAATGAAAAGTTTTTCAAAAGGTTCTCTGGTCACAATAAACCATCTAAAATTTTTTTAGATTTTTCTAAGCAACATTCTAATTATTATGATTAATTTATACAAATAATAGACAAAAACTTGAAAAATATGAATGTCTGACTAGAGGTCTTCTCTGACTTTGGAAAAATCAAAGAATATCCCCCAAGACAGAGGCAACAACATGCCAAAATATCAAGCCATGGTGAAATGTATACATGCATAGAGAGTTAAAATACTCAAATCAGTATTTAATTAATAAAAAATAAAATATTCATCAAATAAACTTCAAACCATTTTCACATTGTTCTCCTCTATTCACTGAGCACTAGGATATTTTTAAATTTATTTTTGTAATTTTTATACACCAAGATATGAATTTTTAAGATAGGAAGCATTTTCTGCATTATTTAAATCCCTATTTTTCTACTTAAACATGCGGTGCCACGCAATCATGCGATGGCTCCGAAAACACGGGCGACGCTCTCTGGTTGGACACCACCTTCCACGTAGCCGCTAACTCAACCCGCGCTTTATGAACCACGCTCCCATCCGATGGAGGAGAAGTTCAATACCTTTGCTTTGAGAAGGGAAGCTTTAATCAAAGATGCTCGACACTTTTGCGGAGGTCCAAAGAGGCTAGGGATTGAGTCTCTTATCATGGTGAAAGGTCTAGACCCAAATTCAATCAAGGCCAAATTTGGGTGTTGTTCAAAGTCTAGTTTAGAGGCTCTTTGTGAGGGGGGTTTGATGGGGCTTTGTCTTCTTTCACTGTGGTGAAGGTGTGGGTGAGTTTAATTTGATTTTTGTGCACTGTTGAGGTGTGGAGAGTTTTGTTTTACCTTTGACAAGGATTTAAGCTAAAAAATGGAACTCCAGCAAGGGGAACTAGGGCAAGGAAGTGGTTGGGTTGCACTGAGGAGGTCTCAAAGAAGCTATGGGAGCAATTTAAAGGGGTCTCCTTGAGAAAATTTCAGCACCTTTATGTTGGTCGTAGAGGTTAAGTTTTATAGCCATGGTCGAAGAGAGAAGCTCAGGGCCTGACCTTGGGTGCAAAGGCTTGCTTAGGTGGAGGGCTGAGGAGATCCAAAGGTTAATTAGGGTGAGGTGGTCTCTAGGACTGATATTAGGTTTGATTTGACCTTGGGGCTCTCATTTTTGGGGTTTTCTAGTGACTAGGCTGGCCAGCAGGGCTAGGGGAGGTGGCCAAGAGGTCAGGGGAGTCAGGGGGAGGCTTTATTATGATTTATCCCCAAAGGTTAGTGATGATGAAAGAGATTTTGTGGTTAAGGCCTAAAAAAGGGAATGAAACCCTTAATTTGGGGATCCATTGGTCCATAGCTAGCTTGGGTGGGTTTAGTGTTGTTTAGCTTGGTCTAAAGGAAGAGCTTAGTGGCTGTGGAGTCATAACTTTGGCGACTTTAGGGTGGTTAGGCCAATTTTTGTATATGGGTTCAATTTGGGTCCAAATGACCAAAGGTTGGGTTTGGGTTAGGCTATCCATGACTTTGAGCCCAAATGATTGAACAATATTATGTAGATGATTGTAATGAAGAGTTTTGGTGAAGGATTGAAATGATTTTAAGTTCAATTGGGGCTTCAATTTGAAGTATTTTGGAATTTTGATCATTTTGGGCATGTTGGGCTAGACTTGGGTATAGATTGGGCTAAGCTTGGGCTAAATCAAAATTTATTATTGAAAATGTTCAATAAGAATGTCATGAAGAGTTTTCAGCATAAATTGGGTGCCAGTTTTATGTTGAGAATTCAATTTGCTAGAATTTGGCACATCAAAATTAAGCCAATTTTGGGCAAATTTGGCGATTTTGAATGTGGGTTGAAATTGAGTGAAATTGAGGCTTGACTAGGGATAATTTTGAGGTCAAGTTTGATGTTTAGGATTGTTATAAAGAGTTTAGGATTCAAATTGAGGCCAATGGAGTAGGCCATGGGATTCAATTTTGTGAGATTAAGTGATGTAGCCAAAATTGGGGGTTTGGCCTATA
>NW_018164739.1:4259459-4262631 GCF_001263595.1 Phalaenopsis equestris | reverse complement strand
ATTTGGAGTGATTTTGGAGGTTTTGGGAAAGTTTGGGGTGCCAAGGGTATTTTTGTAATTTTGGCAATTTTGGGGGTATTTTGGTACATTTGGCATTTTGGGTGGTTTTAGGCAGCTTGGGCATTTTCAAAAGATTTGAAATGACTTTTGAACAAGTTTGGATATTTTGGGTGAATTTGAGAATTTTGGTCAAATTTAGGGCTCCAAGGGTATCTAAGTAATTTGGGGGATTTTGGGGCAAAAAGGTAAAGTTGGATATTTTGGGTAAATTTGAGGAGCTAACCACCATAAATGAGCTATGGAGCAATGGAAACCCCATTTGGGTCCTATATGTACTGGTCTTAGCTAAACCCTAGCCTTGGGCTAGTGGATTTAGGGGACCATCTACCTGAGTCTCCCAAAGGATCAAGGGACCAAAGTCAGAAAAATTTGGGTTTAGGATTGTGAGTGATTGTAAGTGGGAGCGAGTGAAAGTGAGTGCCTTAGCTCCAGACAAACACCCAGAGTCAACCCTAAGGGAAAGCAGTCCTATGGGAACTCATCTTGAGCTCCCCATAATGACCCCCTCTAAGTGTTAGAGGTTAGGATCAATATGTGTAACTTCAAGTTGAGTAAAGAAGAGAGTAGAATTTCTAATGGTGAGAGTTCCTTTTCTAGTTTTCTAAGAATAGTCAACAGGAAAGTCCTATGGCTAGACCTTAGGCTACTAAAGAGGAAAAACTAAACCTCAACCAAAAGTGCGGTCAACAGTAGGTTAAATACATGGTGAAAATAAAAAAAATTCTAAATTAAAGTTAAGCTCTTACCAAGAGAAGATGAAATCTAAGATCTTTGGCCCTTGAAATCTTTTCAAATGTGCACAATGTCAAGCCCTAAGTCGTGGTTTAGAGGTAAGAGACGACTTAAATAGTAAAAATGAGGTTTTATTGGGCAACTTCATAGTTTTTAACCAAATCTGAGGTTTTCGGGAATTTGGCGTCTCAGATGTCAACGCCAAAATTTCCAGATTTCATTTTTCTGTGAAAATCTGCTGTGTACCGCTTTACATCAACCTCTAAATAACTCAAATAAACTCTTATACTCATAATAAAATAATTTTCTTACACAAAACTTTCACAAACAACTCCAAACTCACTTTTATATACAATCCTCACTATTACAAACTAACAATTTTCAATCCAACAAAATTTAATTCAACATTCAAAGCAAACCAAACATCCTAACACTAAAATCTAAGTATTAAAATACTCAACAATAAACAAAAACAAAGTTTGAAAATGAAAGTAAATGCAATCCATCATAACACCATAACATAAATAAGCAAAACTAAATATGCATTCCGTGCATAAAGTACGTTCAAACATCTTCTTTGCTCTCGTCCTCTTTGATATCTCCTATAGATTGGTAGTGCATGTACAAGTTGTAGAAGGGTCAATAAGGAAACTTATCCGTTGAATCTTCCTCAATCCAAGCATGTTTCTTGAACATACACACCAAACCATCTTCAATACATCCAGTATGTTCAAAATATTTCTTCATCCTCCAATCCAGACGATCCGACATTTCAGAAATATTCCCAATTGCATGCATAAGATTCTGTACCTTTTTCTCTATCTTCTTGATCCTTTTCAGAAGCGCATTTGAATTGAAGTAAGGATGAATAGGTAATGAATTTTGAGATAATTGATCCATCAGTATATTCATATACTTCTAATCTCACATTCTTATGCAGTTGCAAAAAACTTCTGGGTCCATAGGCTTCCAAGGAAGGCGCACTTTTGCCCAACTTTCATAAGGCACTTGCGATTGACTGTACAATAGAAAAATAGTAGATGGACGTTGATCCCGAGAAAATATAGTGGTGTAAAATTTATAAAGCTGACTCCTCTTTACAACGATGATAGAAACTTGATGTGGTACTTTATGAATAATAACGTTAAACACTAATGTTAGGATTCTACGCAAGTATACGTATCGTTATCAAGTAATATAAGACTTTCTATTTAAGTCCCAAATATTGATCCCATGAGGAAGGATTAAATTTGAATTGATAAAATAAATTAGGAAATTCACAGAAATGAAACGAAATTACTGTCATTATTTTCGAATGTTTGAGATACTATCAAAACTAAATTATTAACCACTAGCAAAATTTTAATGCAAAGTTCAAAATAGTAACTACTAAACTATGTTTATGTGATGAAGTTTTCTAATATGAAAAAGCATATATCCCACTACAATGAGCTTTTAGTGGAATGAAATGAAAGAATAACTAATTGGTTTAAATTAGTATTGTGCTAAATATGAGAAATTTTAATTCTCTACCCTGATTTAGTGTTATAGAAAATTATTGGCTAATCTTAGGTTTAGTCCCTAAATCCGTGCTAGGTGATACACCTAAAATATATAGTATTTTTAGACACAATTTTATACATATTTTTGAGATATTACACTTTAATGGAAGGTATTTGTGTGTTTTTCTTTCAGGTACAGGTAAAAGGATGAAAAATCCTAAAGGCAGTGAAAAAGGATCAAATTTGGAGCAAAAATGTGAAAATGGTGCAAAAGAGAATTGACGCCTAAGCGCCGGTGAAATAGAGAAGGCCATGCCAAGGAGCCGGAGGCCCCGCGCTTAAGCGTCAGAGGCGGTTATTTGACGGTTTAATTCATTTTTTCAAATTTTGAAGAGACATTTGAGGCACATATTGGCTAAATAGGGTGGTTATGACCCCTAGAAACAAAAATATGATTAAAAGACTTGTGAAAGGAGGCATCCTTTGGAGAATATATCAAATTGGGACACATTTTGAAGAGTTACCAAGGCACCTTTTGGAGATTTCTAAAAGAATAAATTTGATACTTTTTGAAGAGTCCTGAAAAGTGCTTAAAAAGGGAGAGATTTCCAAGCAACACAAATTTACTTTATACTTTTTTTTTAGTTTTATTGTAAGAGTCAAGAGTGTTGTAATATATAAGAGATTCAAAGGAACTTCAAGAGTTTGGTGGTGGATTTGAGATAAGTTTTTATCTTTATTTTTGAACTACTTTTGGTTTTAATTGAGACTTCTTGTTGGTTTGACAATAATTTCTACTTTTAAACTAAAGTGTGGTTTTGTTTTCTCCATGAATTTTGAGTAATTTTCTTTATCTTTCTCCTTAAAATGATAAGTAA
>NW_018164739.1:4258638-4259366 GCF_001263595.1 Phalaenopsis equestris | reverse complement strand
ATTTAAATCCATGCACTTCATTTACTTCCTTTTTTGGTCAGTCTAGATGTTAAAATTTGTTGTGAGAACATGTAAGAACCGGGCTGGTAGTGTCTCAGTCAATAATTGGAAAGAATCACATGATGTTGTATGAATGAGAATATAATTCATATGATTGAGTGCAAATAAATATGGAAATAATCTTTGAAGGGTGTAGAGTTAGAGGACTTTAAAGTGACAGGTTAAAGCCCTCACCTTGGTTTATTGTTTGAGGTTCTAATATGAGAATGTTAGCTGCAGAACTATTCAAACTTTAAATTAGCCAATGTTCTTTATAACATCTCTAGTAAGGGTAAAGAATAATATTGCTCATATTTGGTACAAATCATTTTTCATACTTCCACAATAGAAATCTTATACTTATTACTGACTCATTATAAGGAGAAAGAAATTTTCATATCAAGTGCTTTTCTTTTACATAAACTCAAGTTATCTTTTGAAGTTTTAATGTTTTGTCAAAATATAAAAAATATAAAAAAGATTTGAATTTTACTTACTGTGAAAATATCTATAGATTAAGTAATTGTCTTTTTAAAATAGAAAGTTTGTCGATTAATAGTGCATATTGTGAAATTCCCTATGGGTTTGATATTCGGGGCTTAATCAAAAAGTCCTATATTACTTGATAACGATACGTATAGTTGCTTAGTATCCCAATATATATATATATATATATTGAGAAATAAGTG
>NW_018164739.1:4258398-4258601 GCF_001263595.1 Phalaenopsis equestris | reverse complement strand
TTAAAAAGTTAAATTCTTATTTTCTCTAGGATCAAGTTTTTGGTTCTGTTGCAAAGTAAGGAAAAAGAATATCTTGAGATATTTTCCACAATAAAAAACTACAAAGCTTAGAAATGATATTATATCTTTTAATCAGTTTGAAGGGGAATCTATTTATAAAGCATGGGAACAATTTAAAGAACTCTTAAGAAAGTGTCCATACC
>NW_018164739.1:4253398-4257954 GCF_001263595.1 Phalaenopsis equestris | reverse complement strand
CTAGAATAACAATTCGGGTGGTAATAATCAACAATGGGGAAACAACCAAGGAAACCCATTGGGAAATTGGAACAACCAAAGGAATAATAATTATAGATCTACTTATCCTCCAGGTTTCAATAGTAATACACAGTTTAAGGACAAGAAGTTGTCTATAGAAGAAATAGTGTTACAAATGGAAAATCAATTACAAAGTTAAGGAGCTACAATTAGAAATATTTAGAATCAACTTGGGAAAATATAAAATTCATTAAATAATAAATCCCAAGGAACACTTCCTAGTAATGCTAAAACAAATTTGAAAGACCAGAATAAAGAGCAAGTAAAAGCCATTCAACTTAAAAGCGAAAGAGAGTTGAAAGGTAGGGTTCAAAAAGAAACTGAAGTAAAGAGAGAAGAAATTGAAGAATCAAAGGAGGACGCTCCAAAAGATTCTGACAAACCTATTTCTCCGCTGAAAATTGATTTGGGAAAACCACCACCTCTATTTCCTCAAAGACTTTGTCAACTGAATAAGCAATTTTCAAAATTCTGAAAATTTTTAAGAAGCTTACAATAATATTCCTTTTTGTTGAAGCCCTAGAACAGATGTCAAGCTATGAAAAGCTTATGAAGGATTTTCTTAACAGGAAAAGGAAGTTTGAAGATAATGAGACTGTTGCACTTAGTGAGGAGTACAATACAATTATTTAGAAGAAGCTTCCTGAAAAGCTTAAAGAATCTGGTAGCTTTACAATTCCATGTGCGATAGAAGATAGATTTTATAGGAAAACTTCATGTGATTTAGGTGCAAGCATTAATCTTATGCCATTATCAATATTCAAAAGATTGAGAATAGGAGAAATAACCCCTACTACTGTAACTTTGCAGTTAGCAGATCATTTGATAAATTATCCTAAAGGAGTTATAGAAGGTTTTTCAAGTAGATCAATTTATCTTTCATGTTGATTTCATTGTGCTAGATATGGAGGAAGATAAAGAGATACCTATCATTTTGGTGAGACTTTTCCTAGCCACAGAAAGAGAAATGATTGATGTGCAGAAAGGGGAATTAACAATGTGCGTCAATGATCAAACTGTTACTTTCAACATTTCAAGGTCAATGAAATATCCTGCAAAAGGTAAAGATGATGATTGTTATAGAATGAATGTTATAAAATATCTGAGTGAATGCCATTTCAAAACTAATTATGAAGAAAAATATGAAGTAAAAGATTTGGAACAAGAGAAATAAGAGGAATTAGATCAATGTGAAGATCGTTTTAAGGAAAATTCAAACTATGTCCGAGAAAGTTTTAAAATTTTGGACACGTTAGAAAAAGATAAATCATTTTGTCCATTAACAGAAAAACCTCCAGAACTTGAGTTGAAATTGCTTCCTGATCATTTAAAATATGCCTTTTTATGGGACTCCTCTACTTTACTAGTTATAATTTCCTCAAAGTTAACAATGGAAGAAAAAGAAAGATTGATTAAAATTTTGAAAAATTTTAATAAAGCCTTTGGATGGACAATAGCTGATATTAAAGGAATCAGTCCTTCAATTTGTATGCATAGAATTCATATGGAAGAGAACTGCAAACACAGGGTTGATCCTCAAAGGAGATTGAATCCTGTAATGAAAGAAGTTATTAAGAAAAAAATTTTAAAGTGGTTAGATGCTGGAATTATTTACCCTATCGTAGGGTGGCAAATATGCATTGATTATAGAAAATTAAATCTTGCCGTTAGGAAAAATCATTTTCCACTACCCTTTTTAGATCAAATGATGGATAGACTAGCTGGGCATGAATACTTTTGTTTTCTGGATGGATATACAAGTTATCACCAAATACAAATAACTCCTGGGGATCAAGAGAAAACAACTTTCACCAGTCTTTATGGTACATTTGATTTTAGAAGAATGCCCTTTGGTTTATGTAATGCCCCTGCTACATTTTAAAGATGTGTGATGGCAATTTTTTGTGATTTAATTGAAAATAGGGTTGAAGTATTTATGGATGATTTTTCAGTATTTGGAACTTCATTTGACTCATGTTTAAAACAGTTATCAAAAGTTCTTAAGCACTGTGAAGAAACAAATTTAGTCCTTAATTTGGAAAAATATCAATTTATGGTAGCAGGAGGAATTGTATTAGGACATAAAATATCATAACATGATATGGAAGTAAATCATGCTAAAATTCAAGTTATCGCTAATTTACCTTATCCAACAAATGTAAGGGAAATTAAGAGTTTTTTAGGACATGTTGGATTCTACAGACGATATTTTAAAGACTTCTCAAAAATTGCAAGCCCTTATGCGATTTCCTGGAGAAAGAAGCAATTTTTAATTTTAATGAAGAGTGCATAAAAGCTTTTAAGTTATTGAAAGAAAAATTATTCACTGCACCAATTATAGTTTCATCAGATTGGGGAAAACCTTTTGAACTTATGTGTGATGCTAGTGATTATGCTATTTGAGTTATTTTAGGAAAAATATATGATAAAATTTTTAAAGTAATTTACTATGATAGTAAAAATATTAATGAAACTCAAATTAATTATACAACAATTGAAAAAGAGTTATTAGTAATAGTATATGCCTTTGAGAAATTTAGATCATATTTAATTGGAACTCATTGTGTAGTGCATACAGATCATTATGCTATTAAGTACTCAATGAAAAAGAAGGATGCTCAACCAAGACTTATAAGATGGATTCTTATTTTGCAAGAATTTAACATTGAAATAAAAGATAGAAAGGGAACTGAAAATCAAATTGCTGATCATTTGTCTAGGCTTGAGTTAGAAAAACCATTCTATTTTGAAAAGGAAATTAATGAACATTTTTCAGATGAAAAATTGTTCAACATTAATGAGTGGCGTGTTTCGTGGTATGCCGACATTGTAAAATTTCTTGTTAGTGATATTATAACCTATGGAATAAAAGAAAATTCATTCATGATGCAAAATTATATTTTTGGGATGATCCTTATTTACATAAGCAATATAAAGATTTAATGATGAGATGATGTGTGCCTTATAAAGAAATTCAAGAGATTATTGAAAAATACAATGATTTTGAATTTGGAGGGCATTTTGGAAATGATAGAACTGCATACAAAATTTTACAATATGGATTTTATTGGCCTTCTATCCTTGGAGATGTTAATGCTTATATTAAAACTTGTGATATATGTAAATGAGTAGGCAATATTTCTAAAAGAAATGAGATGTCCCTCAATTATATGCTAGAAGTTGAAATATTTGATGTTTGGGGATTAGATTTCATGGGACCATTTATACCATTTTTCGGAAACTTATACATACTATTAGCAGTGGACTATGTATCCAAATGGATAGAAGCTATTGTTTTACCTTGATGTGATGCTCAAAGTGTTGAAATTTTTTTTGAAAAAGAACATATTTTGTAGATTTGGGATGCCGATAGTTATCATAACTGATGGGGGAAGTCATTTCAAAAATGCTATAATGGAGAAATTATTAAAAAAATATCATATAAACCATAGAATTGCTACTGGTTATCATCCTCAAACAAGTGGTTTGCTAGCAGAAGTATCTAATTGTGAAATTAAGATAATTTTGGAAAAAACTGTAAATCTTAATAAAATTGATTGGTCTGTTAGATTAGATACTGCATTATGAGCTTATAGGATAACTTATAAGATACCAATATGAATGTCCCATATGGATTAACTTTTGGGAAGACTTCTCACTTACTAGCAGAATTGGAGCATAAAACTTATTAGGCGATTAAGGAGTTTTAGGTTAATTTAAAAGATACAAGTGAGAAAAGATTATTGCAATTAAATGAGCCTGAAGAGATAAGGAATGAATCTTACAAGAGTGTTAAGATTTACAAAGAAAAGATGAAGATGTGGCATGATTGAAGGATTTTTACTAAAAATTTTCAGCCAAGGCAACAAGTTTTGCTATATAATACAAGGTTAAGATTATTTCCAAGCAAACTTAAGTCCAGGTAGATGGACCCATTTGTGGTGATAAAAGTTTATTCTTATGGAGCTGTGGATATTAAAGATCCTAAAACTGAGTAAGTGTTTAAAGTGAATGTTCATTGACTAAAACCTTATTGAGTTGAGGATCAACATAAATTTAACAATCAAATGATGTTGGGTCAACCAAAATAAGCACTGGTTACGTCAGGCTGATGACATTAAACCAAGCGCTTTGTGGGAGGCAACCCATAGTTATCAGTGTGTTTTACTTTGATTATTGTTTGTGTAAGATTAAGAAAAGTTGGGGTAGTATTCTTGAGACTAATTGTGTTAGTATTGATTTTAAGACTTTATTTAGTGGTCCAAACATGCTAAAATGAGAATTTGGAAATTAAGTTGAATGATGCAAAATTGAGCATGTCGGCACTATTTTTGGTATGGGGTTTGCCCGTAAGAAGCTGTCGGTCATCGGAATTGAAATCCCGTTGCCCGCTTCGGAAGGACATTTAAAAAAAAAATTTAATTTTGAAAAAGATGAAGTCAAACTGACCCCATAATTTTCATAGTTTAGATGAAAGAGCGTTTTACCTCAAATCC
>NW_018164739.1:4248900-4249639 GCF_001263595.1 Phalaenopsis equestris | reverse complement strand
TATCTAGAGAATTCCTATGACTTTGGAAAAATCAGAGGATGTTTTCCATTGACAGACGATATAACATGTTAAAATTTTAAGCCATGGTATTTTTATTTTATTTTTGTGTTTTTTCTACACCAAGATTTGAATTTTTGAAGTTAGGGGTATTTAAATAAATAGGAAAAATCCCTATTTATTTATTTAAACAACGTGGCGCCATGTAGATCTTAGGTAGCTCGGAACTCCACGCGGCGCGCTCCCATTCTACGACACTATCTGCCTCAGCTCTGACTCAACCCACGGTTTATATTCCAAAGCGCTGTCCGGCTTGATCTCCTCTGTCCATACGATACACGCGCGATCGGACGGCTCCCCATCATTGTCACCAATAGAGTGATCTCGTGACCGTCCACACTGAAACCCTAAGATCTCAACCTAGACTCAACCAAATCACTTCATGTTTGATCCTATCAACTCGTATAAGTGAGACAAACATAATCCATAAAGTAATCATGCAATTAAATTAAGCTTAATTAAATGGAGCGTTAAAATAGGCTCGAGAGAAGGAGAAGTTTTATACCTTCGCTCTGAGAAGTGAAGCTTCAATCAGAGGGTCTTGGCACGTTCATTGTGGTCCATGGAGGCTAGGGATTAAGCCTCTTGCTGTGGTGTAAGGCTCAGGTATGATTTTGATCAAGGCCGATTTTAGGTGTTGGCCTAGAGCTATGGTAGAGGCTCTCTGGAGGGGGGTTTGATG
>NW_018164739.1:4243032-4247364 GCF_001263595.1 Phalaenopsis equestris | reverse complement strand
GTGCCTCGGGGCAAAAGGCCAAGTTGGACATTTCAAATAGAATTGGATAGATATCCATTCTAAATGAACCATGGATAAATGAAATCCCCATTTTGGGCTCTCATGTATTGATCTTAATTAGTGTATTGTGAAGATATAGTAAGGGTATAATGTACCTTAGCTTCAAATCAACACCCAGGGTCAATCCTAAGGCCAAGTAGCCTTATAGGAACTTTTCTTGAGCTTCCCTCATAATGATCTTACCTACCAAATATTAGAGGTTAGGACCAATATGTGGAATCTCAAATTGAGTAAAGAGAAGAGTTTTGAGTTTCTAATGGTGAGGGCACCTTTTCCAGTTTTCTAAGACTAGTCAATAGGAAAGTCCTATGGCTAGACCTAGGCTACTAAAGAAGTTTCTAGACCTCAACCAAAAGTGAGGTCAACAGAGCACTAGCGCTTAAGCGTGGGATTTAAAAACCATGTGTAAGATTAGGCTTTTAGAAGGTTTAACCACCAATTTGTTGATTAAAACGTGTCAGGGAAGTTTTAGGACGTGTCTAGGAGTTATTAAAGGGATTGAAGCCTATAAATAGAAGGTTTCGGTGAAGGAATTTCACCACAGATCATTTTTAGGCCTAAAGTCTAAGAGAGAGAGAGAGAGAGATTTTGAGAAGATGTCTTCATGGGAGATGGGATTTGAAGAAGAAGGAAGGAAGAAGGAAGACACCATGAAGAAGAGATTCATTAGTCAAAGTGCACAAGAGATGTATTACAGTTTCTTAGCCGCTAGTATTGAAGGAATATCGAAGAAGATCAACAAAATTGACACTATCATTGCTTTACTGGAGAAAGGTAATTGAGATTCATGACCATACTTATTATATAGAGAAAGCGGATAAGGAGATGTATCTTAAACAAAAAATGGATAGAAGTATCAGATCACATCACTATCATCCGTTTTATCAACTTTATATTCTGATTGCCCAAGGAGAGACTAATGAAAGACCAGAGTTTGGCCTAACAAATGAAGAATTAAATTAAGTTTTGTGTTAGAAGTCACTGTGTAATGTGTTAAGAGTTAAATATTATTTTTGGAGTTTTATGTTAGCTTGTTTAGTGTTTGTATTTAGAAAGATTTTCTTAGCCGAGACTATTCGGAATGAGAACCAAGTGTTATACATATTTGTAATTGTTTGTGAGTGAATGTATATGTTTTTTTGTATAAAAATTTAGTGTTATTTTATTCTTGAATCGAATTAGTTATAGTGGAGAATTTTGAGAAAAAGGTGAGTTAAGGGAAAGGAAAATAGTCATTTAAGTGTTATAAGACCATTTAGAGGTGGTATACTTAAGCTAATAGTGCATTTTACTTAAGTTTAAAAATATCAAAAATCATGCACTGGTGCTTAAGCACCACATTCTTGCTCTTAAGGGCAATGTAACTCGAGAGGCAGGCGCCTAAGCACTACTTATCTACGGTTAAGCTTCAGTTCACGAAAACCGGTTCGCAAACAATTAAAAGTGAAAAATAACCCCAAAAATCACCATTTTTACTCTCGTCGTCACCTTCAACCTCTTGAGTTTGCAATTTGGAAGTCTAGGGCAGGCAATTTTGTGAAGATTCCTTGATGGAATTGAGAAAAAATTTGCTAGATTTGGATTTCTTGAGGTAAGAGCTTCACTTATATGTAAAAATTTTAGATTTTCACCATGTATTATGAGTACATTTGGAAGAACTTGAAAAATCACTATTCATGGTGAAAAATGAGGAAAAACTATGGAAATTGCATAGAAAGTATAATTTATACTTATAGGAGTTGGGTTTAGTAGATTAGACTTGATTCTTTTGAAGTTATTGTGGAATTTTGTGAAATTTGTAGAATGACCTCAAGAATGAAGAGGAGTAAGGGAAAGACCCACTTTGATTTGAGCAAGTTTGTGATTTCAAAAGCTCAGGATAGATATAGTGACGCTCTACAGTCACGAAAATTGATTCCTGGGATGTGATTTAAAAATCCAGGTGAATCCGTGAAAGATCTGATCGTTCGCCAACAATGGGAACGATTCTACTATCTTTTGTTGTGGCTGTTATTTTTGTTGTTCAGGATTGGGGAGTTCTATGCTAACCTACCCGAGGCTGAAGACGATCGAGTCATGGTTAGAGGAAAATTGGTGCATTTTTTACCGAAGGTAATCAAAATGTTTTATCATCTACCACCGGATACTTTGTATTTTTATGCAAACTATAGTCCTACTGAGACAAAGCGAGATGAGATTATTTCCTATTTGACTGTTGGAAGAGGGCTCTGAAAAATTACAAATGAAAGAAGAGTCAATTTTTCCCCCTAAAACTTGAGTGCACCTTCGAAGGCATAGCACTATTTTATTTCAGCCAGTCTATTACCTACAAATCATCTCAGTGAAGTTACTAGAGAGAGAGCAGCGTTGAACTATTGTATTTAGGAAGGCAAGCTCATCAACATTGGAGCTTTGATCTATCAGAATATCATCAGTTATGCCACTGTCGTTACTACTGCAGGTCTGGGATTTGCTTCCTTGATCTTTTCCTTATGTGAGTAGGTTGGAGTGAGATATGATAGCTTGGAGGAATTAATGTTGCCTCTAAAGCCAATAAAAAGTATTAATGTAAGGTCATATTCGGAGCATTCTATTTTTGACTTGAGAGGAGTTTTTTCAAGGAGTTATGGAATGGCAACATCTACTGCTTCTACATCTAGACAATCAACCTCACGAGCTTCTACTTCTAGAGGTGAGTCTACAAAAACTCAAAGTCAACTATTACATATAATGATGGATAATATCAACTATATCGCGGATAAGATAAGAAATTTAGAAAGCTTTGCTGGTCATATTGATGGGTATAATAGAAGAAAAAGTGATTATGAAGAGAAATTTCATTCATCTCTATAACACCTCATTAGAGGTAACATAGGAGTGGAATTTCCTTCATACCCTAAATACCCTGATTAAGAGCCTAAAAATGTCTGGAATAGCGGTGATTCTGAGGATGATGAGGATGAGGACTGAGTTATTTATTTTGATGATTGTAATATGTGTTGAACTATGTGGTTTGGACTTGCTACATTTGCATTTGTGTACATATTTAGACTTTGTGATGTGTGAGACTTTTAGTTTGTTTAATTGTGTTGTGATTTTGTGTTTCGTTAGTATTTTGCTTTAAATTCTCGGGTAGTAATTGTTGTTGTGTGTTGATTATTGTGTTAGTTAGTTAAGGGTTGAACTTATTTCTATGTCTTGTGAAAAGTTGAAATTTTGCTAACTTTACTTTTAAATTTTAAACTTAGAAAACTGCTACCCTTTATTTTTCTTTTATCTTGTTAGTATGTTTGTTCTTATGTTGAGGCTAGAAATCAAAGTTAGTGTGTTAATTTGTTTTTATGTTTGTATCCACTACTTAAAAGTCTATTGAATCTCTACAAGTTGAATTGAAATGAAAATGATAGAAAATTGATCAAAAATTAATTTTAATCATATTTTTCGTTTTATACTTGTATAATTAGGGTATAAAATTTTCTGTAAGCATGTTATTTCAAATTTTCTTTCCTGTTTATTTATATTTGCTGCTAAAATGTTTAATCTTGTTAAAAATTTAAGTTTGAGGGGGAATGAAAAATATTTTCAAAACTTGAATTTTATTTGTTCTCAAATGTGCTACAACTGAATTTGATTTGAAAAGGAAAATGATCATGTATATGAAGCAATATTAGGGAAGTAAAATTTGATTATAGAAATGAGTAAGAAAATTTAGTTAAAAATTTGAGTAATGAAGAAAAACTTTCAATTAAAAATTTTTAGTGTAGAAAATGTTAAACATAATATAACTATCTTTAGTAAGAAAAATTGTAATTTCTTAAAAATTAAAAAATTTAGACTTTTATTTTTAACGGTTAAATTTCTTTTATTAAAAATAATTTTCAAAACTATTATGATATTCTTAAGTAAAAGATTTATATCAGGACTTTGCTTTAGGAAAGAAGAAGTGGAATTCAAAACCATTAAAGGCCTAACCAAATAAAGTAATCCTTGTCATAAAAAGAGAAGAGAAAGAAAAGAAAAGAAAAAGAAAAGAAAAGAGAAAAAAGAGTAAGAAAATAAAAGAAAAAGAAAAAGAAAAAGAAAAGAAAAAAAGTAAGAGAGGAGAAACTTGAGGATTAGTGCCTAATCAAAAATTGGTTTCACATTTGAACTTTTTAAAGTATAAGACTTGAGAAACTCTTAAGCTTAGGGACATAATATGGTAAGTAAAATTATTTCTAAAAAAAAAATTAAGTGTAGATAATAAAAGGATTAAATTCTAAATTTGGAAAA